>NC_134141.1:20147500-20337500 GCF_033958435.1 Carettochelys insculpta | reverse complement strand
TCTCAACTAATTCTCTTTCAAATTTGTTTAACTTGGAGCTGCCCCAGTTTTCAGGGTATGGTGTCTCAAGTTGAATTTTTAATGATATTTTTGTCCAAATATGGCCCTTTTCTAATAAATGATTTTTTCCCATTTTTAGTTACGTATTTTGGGGATTTTTTAAATTAAAGCATTTTTTGTTTTCTGGGGTCATTTAAAATGGTGATTAAAAACTGAGACTTTTTCTAAAAGAGAAAAATGTTGGGTTTTGAGCATTGCAAAGTGAAAATAATGTTCAAACTGCATTTTTTCAGCCATATGTAATCAAATCCCTTTTTTAAAAAGATGATTGGTCAGAAGTATTTCTCTATAGTCTGCCAAAGGTGTTTTTTTGGGGGGGTCGGAATATCATGCTAGTGAGTGAATCTCACTTTCTTTTGGTGTTCTGTTTAGTTTTGCCCTTGCACTAATGTAAATAAAACGATTCTAGCCTCCCAGAGGGAGACTGTAAGTCAGAAGTAAGATTACATGGTAATTGAAAGGTTGATTTGCCACATGTACAACTCAACGCATCTTCCCCAACACAACACACACACCCATATGATTCAATGCAAATTTGTAAAGTACAGCCTCCCAACACAAAAATCCCAACACAACCCCAGAGACACAAATCAACTGAGCATATTAATGTAGGTAGTCCGTTGTGTCCGATGATGACGTCTTGAGCTTGCACAGGTTCATCAGTTGTGGACTCGCATGTAGCTGAGGAGACCAAGCCTTGAATGGCATGGGGGTTCACAGTGGGGGCAAGGGAAGTGTCCTGGCTCTGTTGGTGCAGCTGCTGCTGTTGCTTTCTTCCTCTCACGAGTATCAATGAGGCATATGCATCGCTGCTCTTCAAAGTTGTCATATGCGTGTCGTATGAGAGCATGCCAGCTTGTTTGGTCTTTTGCATGCTGCTTTAGCTGATCTGGTTAAACCAGCATGAGCAATGTTGGCCTTCACGCAGTCTTTATATCTCTTGCGAGGCCTACCTTGATTCCTTTTGCCCTGGGAGAGTTCACCATAAAGGAGTTGCTTAGGGATTCTTGACTCCTCCATTCGTATGACATGCCCTGTCCAGTGAAGCTGGGCTTTCAGAATCATGGCTTCGATGCTCGTGGTTCCTGCTCTGTCCAGGACTTCCAGGTTCATAACTCTGTTCTGCCATTGAATGTGCAGCATTGACCTCACGCTGCATGTGTGGAAGTGCTCCAGTAGCTTTATATATTTTCTGTACAAGGTCCAGGTTTCACAGCCGTACAAGAGACTGGTCGGGACTACACCCTTGTACACTTTCAGTTTAGTGGACTGTTGGGTATTGTGCTGATTCAACACTGGCACTTTCAGACATCCTAGTGCCCAGTTGGCCTGGCAGATATCCAATGGTGTGAAGCAAGGGTGTGTGCTGGCCCCAGTGTTATTCAACCTCCTTTTCATGTGCATCCTCAGCCACGCAGTTAGGGACCTGGACCATGGAGTCTACGTAAAATACAGACTTGATGGGTCACTTTTCAACCTTCGTTGTCTGAATGCTAAAACCAAGATGCTTGAGAGGCTCATCCTTGAAGCCCTTTTTGCTGACGACTGTGCACTTATGGTGCACAAGGAATCTGATCTCCAGCTCATCGTCAACAAGTTTGCTGATGCCACTCGCCTCTTTGGTTTGACCATTGGCCTAGGAAAGACCAAGGTGCTGTTTCAATCTGCTCCAGGCTCTGCTGTTCTCCCCGCTTCAATCTTTATTGAAGGAACAGAGTTAAAAACCGTAGAGGAGGTCAAGTACCTTGGCAGTGTGATAGCCAATGATGGCTCCTTTGACAAAGAAATCAGCTAAGCATATACAAGAACGCTAAGCACACATAGCAGTGTATACCCTCATTTTTTACATAACACAAAAGCCTCAAATACAGATTGCACAGAACCAATACACAAAATCTCCAGTAATAGTCTCTGACCACAGCGCTATCCTCCCAGCACCACTATCTTAGGTGATCTCTACACTAGAGCATAAAGTTGATTTTAAGGCACTTAATTCAATTTTACAATGTGACAGTCTTCACTGCAAATACCATTAGCTTGATTTTAAGGAGTGCCAAGTTTGACTTTCTCACCCCACACCTCTGATGTGGTGTAATGCCAAGTTCGAATTTACAAGGTTGAATTAATGCTAGTGTGGAAACAGCATTACTTTAAATCAATTTTATCAGCCTCCAGAGGTATCCCACAATGCCCCCAGTGTGTCCATTCTGGTTGCTTTCACCTCTGCTGCTCTCCAGGTGTGCAGGAAGTAGGAAACAGGAAGCCTGGCAATTTGAATTCTTGTTCTTTCTGGCCAGCGTGACGATCATATCTAGCCATGGTTTCTCAGGATCACAAAAGAGCCCCAGCATGGAGTCATCACAAGAGCCAGGATCTCATTTCTGTGTGGGTAGATGACTGTGCTGAGTAAACACTAGGGACACTCAGCAGTACCAGGTGAAAATCAAGCCCCCCACACCCACCTGGCTTCTGGGCTGGGCAGAAGATGCCTGCAAACAACAGCATGCCTTGTCCTGCTCGGGGTGAAGGCTTCTTGCTTGCACAGGATTTAGCAGGAAACAACAATCACCCCAAGTACCCACAGCCCCTCCCTGCAATACACTCCTTTCTTTTGCCATGCACTCAGATTGACACAGTCAACATCCATAGCCCCTCCCCACAGCACACATCTCACATTAATGCCCACAGATTTACAAAAATCTACTAGCCCAACACACACACACACTTGCCCACACTCACCCATCCTTACCGCAAAACCATTTCCTAGCAGTCACCTTCTCTTCATGAACTACAGCCATATAATAGTACAGGCTGTCAGCTGCTAGTAAATTGAGACCATTAGGGGCATTGGCGAGTTTATGAACTTGTCCACTCAGTGGAGCACAACTGATTCTAGCCCATTGGTCGTAAGGTGGGTCACTGAATCCCCAAGGAAGGACATATATGGACTTCTGGCACCTTTGGGATCAAGGATGAAGATAATTTGGTTTGGTTGAGCTTCATTCAGCTAAAACTAACAACCTGTAGGTGAAGCGGTGGGTATAGCTTTGGCAATGCTCACATCAGCTACGTCTACACGTGAAGCCTACATCGAAGTAGTCTATTTCGATGTGGCGACATCAAAATAGGCTATTTCGATGAATAACGTCTACAAGTCCTCCAGGGCTGGCAACGTCGATGTTCAACATCGACGTTGTGCAGCACCACATCGAAATAGGCGCAGCGAGGGAACGTCTACATGCCACAGTAGCACACATCGAAATAAGGGTGCCAGGCACAGCTGCAGACAGGGTCACAGGGCGGACTCAACAGCCAGCCGCTCCCTTAAAGGGCCCCTCCCAGACACACTTGCACTAAACAGCACAAGATACACAGAGCCGACAACGAGTTGCAGACCCTGTGCATGCAGCATGAATCCCCTGCTGCAGCAGCAGCAGCCAGAAGCCCTGGGCTAAGGGCTGCTGCACACAGTGACCATAGAGCCCCGCACGGGCTGGAGAGACAGCGTCTCTCAACCCCCCAGCTGATGGCTGCCATGGAGGACCCCACAATTTCAACGTTGCGGGACGCGGATCGTCTACACGGTCCCTACTTCGACGTTGAACGTCGAAGTAGGGCGCTATTCCGATCCCCTCATGAGGTTAGCGACTTCGACGTCTCGCCGCCTAACGTCAAAGTTAACTTCGAAATAGCGCCTGACGCGTGTAGCCGTGACGGGCGCTATTTCGAAGTTAGTGCCGCTACTTCGAAGTAGCGTGCACGTGTAGACACAGCTATCCTCCGTTATCCTGAGGCCAGACGGTTCTTTGTAAGTTAGAGTGTTGTCCTTTATATGCAGCTTCTTGTGTGAAGAGGATTTTGGGGGGATTGGTGGGGCATAGCAATGCCTTGGCTAGGCACCAGTGTGGGAGGAGAGTGGCATAGGAATGGCTGGGAGAGTTCTGTGACACCCAAGAGTTGCCTTATGCAAGACATAAGGCTGCTTACCACTTGTGGAGCTGGCCTCGGATCTGGCCCAGGGTATATCCATTTTTACAGATCTTCAAATGATCTCTTGCCCCTTTCTTGTCTGCCACTTGTCTTTGAGTCTTGGCTAAAGCTAGCAGGATGGCTATTGAACACTTTTTTAAAAGATATTTTCAAAATTCACTGGTTTGATTGAAACCACGTATTTGGGCAAGAAAGATAAAAATTTTCAGGAAAATATGATCCCATTTTGACTATCTTTATCTGTATCCTGCTCCCCTGCTTTGTTTATCTTATTTCCTTCCCTCCCATCCCCCAAATCCTGCAATCCAATGCTTGCAGGCAGACATTTTCTTACATGTGAAGTTCCATTACATTCAATGGAACTCCAGTAAGGGCTCAACACACACATGTGCGCGCACCCCCCCCCCCCCACCAGACTGTACGTTAGAAGCTTTAAACTGTAAGCTTTGTGGGGCAGGTTTTGCCTTTTATTAATTTCTTCACGGTCTGGCACAATGAGCGCCCAATCCAAGGCTGTAATTTGAAAAATAAAAACTACAATGGATTTTGTCCACCTTTTGATTTAAAATCTAGATAAAATAATTTCAAATACAGTAAGTATAGTTCTCCATGAGGGCCAGCTACTTTTGCTGTTGAGCACTCACTGTAGCTATGTTTTCATTCCTGGTCTCCTTTCACATCAGCTGAAACTTTTAAACCAGATCTGATTGGGCTAATTGCATTCTAGACTTGCCTCTCTGCTTGCATGTGTATGGGTTGTTCTGATTAGTTTCAATGGGAGAAAACTTTAATTCTCTGCTGGAGTGCTCTGAGACAATGAGGACAGCATTTCCACCAAAAGCAACATATTCTGCAAGGCAGGTGGCCAGGTCACTATGAGGTTTGATAGATGTGCCATCACTTGTGGTGGATTTGATGTTCAGTGTAATTTTATAGCCAACCATCAACAGCATTCTCTTTTCCTCTCTCACTCAATTACTATGTGTAATGCTCCAGCAGATTGTCAATTTGTCCATTGCTCTATGGGGCCAATTTTTTGAACTGCTAGACCCCAGTATAGCAACAAACATTGGCACTACATAACAGTGATTGCTGTTTCCTGGTAGGGGTGCTGAAACAAGTTGTATAGTGGGAGGTCCTGAGAGCCATTGAACCAAACTAGAAACCCCATATATGATGGAAACCACTTCAAGACAGGGGTGAGGCAGCACTCCTGCATCCAGCACCCTGGTAAATTTGCCATGTTCAGTGCAAGCTTCAGCTACATAGATTTGCTGATGCTTTGCCCCTAAAAATCCAGATCTATTTACTCCTTCGTTTGCCACATTAAAGGATTTGTTTTTAGACAGAGGAGCCAGAAATGTCTTATTGATTTGCATTCCAGCACAATACTTACTAGCATTTACAAACCTTTAGCCATAGGAGTTCCTTTCCTTGAAATTAAGAGAGCCTTCGGCCACCATGATTAAGTCCTTCATTCGCAGGCAGGTTATATTTCACATACCTTTCTTGATTTCCTTATAAATGCTTCTAGCTCCAGCTATACACACCTGTTCCAAATTGGTCATATAGCTTAATGATGCCTTTAGATCACTTCACTTAATGCATTGGCCTGACCAGCAGCAAAGACTCTCGGGGCTTGTCTACACTACCTCCTTATTTCGAAGGGAGGATGGTAAGTAGGCTGTCCGGAGATTATTAATGAAGTGCTGTGCTGCATATGCAGCACTTCATTAAGCTAATTCTCCCCTGTGGCAACTTCAAAGTGTTAAACTTTTGAGGAGTAAAGGGACTTAAAATTGCCCCAGCACTTCGAAGTACCAGTGGGTTAGCTGTGGCTACAGGCAAGCCGGCACTTTGAAGTTACCGCGGGGGGAGAATTAGCTTAATGAAGTGCTGCATATGCAGCACAGCACTTCACTAATAATCTGCCACCACCCTACTTATCATTTGAAGTAGGGAGGTAGTGTACACACAGCCTAGGTGTATCACTCTGAAGGGCATCCACCATGCCTTGAAGATGACATTTTTTGGGCCTTGCAAAGTAAAACCATTGAATGGCAAAATAAATTCAAATTCTGTATCTTGATTATGTGATCTAGAATAATAAGGTTGTTCCTGACGCATGCACTGCACAATAACATGTGTGTCTTAGCTAAATTTGGACTATATGGTTTCACCATCTGTCCCAGACTCTAAGGCAACAGCATCACCGAAAAACAAATGCAGGGTTTCCCATCCTGCATGTATCTGGTGCTTGCTGACTCTGGCTTGTGTGCAGATTTGTCATTGATTCATAAGTAAACACAGGAGTCACTGTAGCTCTCTATATGCATTTTTACACACTTTCGTGAATGACTTTGCTGCCTGATTAAAGCCTTTCAAACCACATTAGCATCCCCAGAGTGATCCAAATTTAAGATTATTTTGCCTCAGAATTCTCAGGATATTTTACAATCTATAAAACAACCTACAATTTTAGTGACTGTAAGCAGTGTTAAATAATTTGAGGAAATATAGTTCACTCCTCGTATGTTATGGTGAAATGTAGCGACACGAACTTTTTGGTGGGTAAAGCAGTGCCGTCCTTAGGCATAGGCAGTGTACGCAGCTGTGGAGGGCACCACTAAATTTGGGGCACCAGTGATGCTCCAAATTAAGGAGTGTTCTGTGCTGTGTATGCCTGGGGCTCTCACTACTCATAGGCGGCATTGGCTCTGGCAGCCCACTCTCCAAGCCCCCAAGCCTCCAGTCTACCTCTCAGCCTCTTTGGACACAATCTCCCAGCCCCCTGCTCCACCTCACAGCCCTATCCGACCCAATTCACCAGACCCTGATCTCCCCATCCCAATCTTCCACCCCTCTCCACCTGCCAGCCCACAGCTTCAGCCAGCTGGTACCCCTCGGTCTGCCTGCTCTGGCAAACAGCATCCCTGCCCTCCTCCTGCCCACCCCAACACAGCTCCCAGCCTCAAAGCCCAGAGCACAGCCCTGCTTCCCCCAGGGGCTGGAGGGTGCAGATGCTCAGCTGTGTAGGAAGGTCTCTAAAAATCATAAGGATGGTCCTGGGGCAAAGTGACATGTTTTCTGCTTTCATCCACTTCATTTAGGCAGAGCGTGGTCACATATTTGTAGGGAATTAGCTCTAAAGTGCTTACCCACGCTTACAAGAGGACTTCCCATATCAGAGGCATTCCTGTGCTTCTGAAAATTTCACAAAACTTCTTTAAGGCATGAAAAATCCCCTGGCTATTTAGCTTTCCACAAATTATTGAAAACGCTCATTTCATAACATACTTTTCCATGTCCTACAGCGTTTACTTATTTGGTCCATGGCCTTCAATATTACCTCCAGTGATTCAAAATGATATGTTCCAGATGCTTTATACATATTAGATTGTCTCTTATTCTATATTTATGAAGTGATGAGCATAACAGGATGACAATCTCAGTTGGCCTCTAGAACTACTGTAACAACACAGCCACATACAAAAAGCAGTCAAGCTTGTGTGTGTATAGTGTTGGTTGTTTTTTTTTTTTGGTCTACAAGTGTATCTAAATTATAAGTGAAGGCCTAATTTGCAAATTAAATTGTCTGGCTGGAGCAGCTGTTTTATTTCAAAAGTATAAGAAAGTATTAGAGAGGCTATTTACGTCCTTGAATCAAATCAAACTGTTTGCAGCAGCAAGTAGTCAGGTTACAGGTTTTTTACTACAAAGCCTAATCTGTCTTGGAAAATAAAACTGTGCTTGTCTTTCTGGCACAATTTTTTCTTTTTTTTTTTTTAAATTATGTGACAGGCTGCCTCCTATAGCTTGCAAGCATTATCCTTTCACTTAGCATCAAACTAAACTGTGTGCAGCAGCTGCTGCTAAATGGTCAGGCTTTGTAAGTTGTTGCACATTCTACTTACTCTCCTTGAAACTGAAAGTTAAACTGCTGCTTGCCTTCCTGGCAAAGTGCCTTTAAAGAACTTCCCAGCTACAGTATCTCTACTGCACTTTCCCTGTCACAAGATCTTTGATAAGGGTACTAACTGAAACCAGTCAAAATGAAACTTAGGCCCAAACATGCTCCAGTGTGCATTTCTCCGAGGTCTCAGCCCCTTTTCCCAGGCATTATTCATGTGGCTGTTACTAACTGGGCCCATTCCCCTTCCTTCTGACTGTCAGCTCAGTTCTGCTGTTTTGGTTTTCTGCTATCCTCCTTGACTCCTCAATTCTCTTTGCACCATTGCATTCCTTTATCGACCTTCATCTGAAACCAGCTGCTCAGTTTTGCTTTATTTGATCTCATTGCCCCCTGCTTCCCCATTGTTCTTTGTGCAGAAAGCAGGGAAACCCTCCTTTTTCCTTTGCTTGGGGTTTCTGGTGTATATAAAATGTCTGTCTCATTACCTGACAAAATGCACACAAACTTTCACATGCCTGATTGTCTGAGCATATAATTTTGCATGTTAGATGGGCTGCTGGGAAACTGCAGGTTGTCTTGTAATGCTGATATTTCTCAAATAATCCGATTGGGGGAAGTGCAAGGTTTGAATACAGAGTCACGTAGGGAACTCTTTCTAATTGCTGGAGTGAGTCACCTTCCATTCAAAGCAAAGAGGTTTCTGTTGCTGACATTAGAGAGTAGTAATGCGTCTATCCTATAACAGCTTAATTGTAAGTATGGGCATAGTCACACAATATGTCATTTACTGTAGGGTTTTTTCTCTCTGAGAGGCTGAACTGCAAATCTCACAGAAGTAACAAAATGAAGAATAGCTACAGTCTCTCTACCAGGACTTTCTAGGTGTGTCTTTAAACTAGAAATGCCATCCTGTGGGATAGTCTGAAATGTCTTAGTGTGTCTCTGTCCTGAATTGGGCCAAACAGTCAAAATATTTCTTTTTTTTTTTTTGGTAAAGTGGAAAGTTCTGAAAAACCATCAGTTTGGAACTCTCAAAATGCTTCACTTTGGTTAGGTTTGATGCTGAACTGTTCCCTAAGAAGTGCCTAGGTGAAATGCATCTGTAAGAGATGCTAGCAAGTGCTTCTTGCTGTCCGCTCATTAGGATTCCGTGAAGGGGATTCAAGCCTTCGTGTGCTGGGTCTCCTGGGGTATTTAAAGCTCCTGAAGCTTTACAAGTCTCCAGCACTGATTCCACTGTTGGCGTCTCAGTGCCCAGAAAAAGGGATGGACTACCTTATACCCCAGCTAATTAGCTTCCTTGCCCGAGAACTCAGTATTGCACCTGACCCCTAAAATGCCCTTAAATGCAGCTGTCTCCCAGAACTCCACCCCAAAAGTGTGAAAAGTTTTATACATGGGCTTGCAAATATAGCGAAGCAGTTAATATACATACACTCTGCTCAGTCTAACACTCTGGCTGCGTCTCCACATGCACGCTACTTCGAAGTAGCGGCGCCAACTTCGAAATAGCGCCCGTTGCGGCTACACATGTTGGGCACTATTTCGAAGTTGAAATCAACAGTGAGACGTCGAAGTCGCTAACCCCATGAGGGGATGGGAATAGCGCCCTATTTCGAAGTTGAATGTCGAAGTAGGGCACGTGTAGACGATCCGCGTCCTGCAACATCGAAATAGCGGGGTCTGCCATGGTGGCCATTAGCTGAGGGGTTGAGAGACGCGCTCTCTCCAGCCCCTGCGGGGCTCAATGGTCACCGTGTGCAGCAGCCCTTAGCCCAGGGCTTCTGGATGCTGCTGCTGCTGCAGCTGGGGATCCATGCTGCATACACAGGGTCTGCAACCAGTTGTCAGCTCTGTGGATCTTGTGTTGTTTAGTGCAAGTGTGTCTGGGAGGGGCCCTTTAAGGGAGCGGCTTGCTGTTGAGTCCGCCCTGTGACCCTGTCTGCAGCTGTTCCTGGCACCCTTATTTCGATGTGTGCTACTTTGGCGTGTAGACGTTCCCTCGCAGCGCCTATTTCAATGTGGTGCTGCCCAACGTCGAAGATGAACGTCGATGTTGCCAGCCCTGGAGGACGTGTAGACGTTATTCATCAAAATCGAGTATTTCGATGTCGCTACATCGAAATAAGCTATTTCGATATAGCGTGCATGTGTAGACGTAGCCTCTTTCATACTTAATCATATAACTCACAGGACAGGACAGATCATACAGAAATCTTATGGCAACCTATTATCCTAATTTTATAATGTTAGTCCACATACTTGGGTTTTTTCTCATACCTGTAACCCCCATCCCTTTCCCAATTTTTTACACTTGCTAGCTGATCACTCTACGAACAATAAATGCATGTCTCTTACCATTCCAGGGAACTCTGGAGATTCAGTCCATGTCCCTTAAGTTTTCAAGAGTCCTTGGGTGCATCTGGGCTCAGGAAGCCAGACAGATCCACAGTTTCTCATGAGGCTATTATATTCCAGGTGACTTTTGTTTCTGGACTGGAGAAGAAGGATCCTCGATTCCTCCACAGATCAGCTTCTACCCTTTTAAAAATCTTCAGCCCCATGTCAGCTGCCTCACGTGAGCAGAGACCCCGTCAGCTGATTTGATTGGAAAGGTGACCCCCCCCCCATACAAACTAGTTATGATAGACAGGAACCAGTCTTTTGTTTAGAGTAAAAAGATTTTCAGTGCTTGGACACTGATGAGTTGAGGACACTTTATTGTTGCTCTTTTGTGCCCAGTCTGCACATTGCAAATGGAGTCTGCAGCCTGACAAAGACATGTAGGCTACATCGACACTACAACGATCTGTTGACAGAAGTTACCGTGCGAAGAGATCTTCTGACAAAACTTATGTTGACAGATTGTGGCCACACACGAAAGCGGATCGCTCTGATGATCTGCTTTGTTGACAGAGAGCATCTCGACTGCCTGGATGCTCTTGACAGAACAGCCAACCAGAAGCACAGCAGACAGGGCTGCCCAGTGACCTGGAAGCCCTGTCTGTTGACAGAGGGCCCCCTGGAGTATCCACACAGCTTTTTGGTTGACAGATTCTGTCAACAAAGGCATTCTGCTTCATGGCAGAGAGGCAGAAGGCTGTTGACAAAAGTGCTAAGTTCTGTCAGCAGTATATGAACAGAACTCACTTTTAGTGTGGATGCATGTATTCATTCTCATGCATGCATTCATGAGACCAAAGGAGAAACTATGGTAGATGTTTTCCAGACAAGAATCCTGGCCCATAGGAAGAATGGGAACATCAGCCACATCAAATATTTCTGTTATGAGACTCTGGCGTAGCCTGGGTCTCTGCAGATTTATGTCAAAATGATCTTCAATAGAAAACCTAAAATCTTTGAATCTAGAATCATAGGGCTAGACGGGACCTCCGGAGGTCATCTAGTCCAGTCCCCTGCTTCAAGCAGAATCAACACCCACTAAGTCACCCCAGCCAGGACCTTGTCAAGCCAGGACTTAAAAACCTCGAGGGATGGAGAATCCACCACTTTTCTAGGCAACGCATTCCAATGCTTCACCACCCTCCTGGTGAAGTAGTTTATCCTAATACTAACCTACACCTCTCCCTCTTCAACTTCAGACCATTATTCCTTGTTCTGCCGTCTGACACCACTGAGAACAGTTTCTCATCCTCTTCTTTAGAGCTCCCCTTCAGGAATTTGAAGGCTGCTATTAAATCACCTCTAAGTCTTCTCTACTTTAAACTAAACAAACCCAAATCCCTCAGCCCATCCTAATAGGTCTTGTGCTCCAGCCTCTTAATCCTTTTTGTTGCCCTCAGGTGAGCCTGCTGCAGCACATCCACATCCTTTTTATACTGGGGGGCCCCAAATCTGGACCCAGTATTCCAGATGTGGCCTCACCAGTGCTGAATAGAGGGGAACAACCACTTCTCTTGATCTGCTCGAAATGCTCCTCCTAATGCACCCTAGTATGCCGTTAGCCTTCTTGGCTACACGGGCACACTGTTTACTCATATCCAGCCTTTCATCCACCATAACCCCTAAGTCCCTTTCTGTTGTACTGCTGCTGAGCCAGTCAGTCCCCAGCCTCTAACAATACTTAGGATTCTTCCACCCCAGGTGCAGGACTCTACACTTCTTGTTGAACCTCATCAGATTTCTTTTGGCACAGTTGATTTCTTTTGGCCCAAACATTTCCTCAGACACCTTTCACCACAGAACCTGCACTTTCTATCTATCTAATAATAAAAAATGCTGCCCAATTCTGATAAATTTCTTTTTATGCCCATTGGTGCCCAAAGATTCCACAGATACACAAAATGAAATAGTTACCAAGTTCAGAGTCTAAAAATTCATCCAAACTATGAAGCAAAATACTTTGTTATGCTTGAATACATTTAGTTAATTGTTTAAAGATGTTTGTGCCTTTATTCAACCAGCGTCAGCTAGGGAGAGGTGTGTACCAATGGCGGAAAACTGTGGGAGAAGTTCATCGCATGATGCATAGGCAAAATTTGGAGATAAAAGAACCTATTCTTATATCACTTCCTATCTCTGTAGTAAACATACATCATTGGACTCACCTCCAGCTTGTTTGGCTTACATTTCAGACAGTTTGCTCGTGTTCATATCCCAATCTCAGCCTGGCACGGGGAAAGCAGAGACACCACATCATCTGGATGTGATGAAACTAATACATACAGAGCTGAATGTTGTATGCATAATAAAGACTACACCATCAAAATTATTTTACTCTAGCTTCTGTAGTCCCATATATGGGCTAAACAGGGGGAGAGGATTGGGTGCTGACGGAAAAGATCCTTTCAAATAGGAAGGCAGTCCAGTTAGTAGGGCACTAGCAGGGACACGAGGAACCTGGCAATTCCCAGCTCTGACATACCTTTTCCTGTATGCCATTAGACAAGTCACTTAATCTCTCTCCATTTGCTAGATGTAAGATGAAGCTAATAACCTTCCCTACCTCACAGTGATGCTGAGAGGATAACTACATTATGATGTTGAGGTGCTCAAATATGTTGTTGCTGGTGGTGGTCATATAATTGCCTTAGGTATATTGTCATAATCTGCATTTGTGACATCTTTGGGCAGATGAACTTTTGACCAAAACCTGCCCCTTGGACCTTTCCATAAGGAAAAACTAGCACAGTAGTGTGGTGCCATCTACCACAGCTAAGAATTACAAACAATTCAACCAAACTTTGTGGTCATTGGCACTGAATGGTGTTAATGGATTAACAATACCAGAATTAGCACCTGATGTTTGTGAATGACTAGAGGCATCGACAAGTGTAGGCTTCCTTGCCTGGAAGCCTGACTGAAAGGGACTGATGGTACCTAAGGAAGTTTGCTAGTGACCAGCACCTAAGTAATGTTCCAATAGAGAGAAAAAATAGATGCAGGACAGAATCGGAACCAAAATCATCAAGATCGCCACTGACATCTCTTTTCTCTACTGGCACTGCGTGTTCCATGTTAGAGAGCTCTCTCGAGTGGTCTGAGGTCACACTTATCAGCGTCCTAATGATCTATCCCGTACCATATGTATGCGCTGCAACACATACATAAATTGAGGAGAAAGAATTAGTAATCTAGACACCACAGTGGTGATGAGACACCTGCTGGGTAATCATCCAAATCAAATATTTGCCTCTGCCTATTCAGATGATATATCTTTTTCTGCCATGGCTGAATGGCAGCAGAGCAGGGTGTTTTAAACGTAAGAACAACAGATTGAGGATGTGGGGGGGGTCTTCCCCCTGCTTTGCAGAGTCACAGTAGCATCCCACCATATCATAAATCTTGCCGACAGTAGTGTGCCATCATGCCCTGTACCATCACCTGCAATCAGTAGCTTCTGCTAGATCAGAAAAGATGTATTGTTTTTAAAACAGAAAGTGTTGCTTATTCAAAAGGCAACCTGTTACTCTGCTGATAGTCTCTGCTTGTATTTAATCTGTCTCCTATGATCTATAGTGTACTCCATTTAAAGGATATTGGCTACCAAATTATTTTAGAGCATACCATAATCTGATTTCTCCCCTGAAATGGAGAAGAGGTACTCCCCTTCCACCCATTACCATGACTTGTGGAAAATGTGTATATTTCCCTTATATTGATTTGAAATCTTAAGTGTTTCTAGTACTGTTTCTAAGCCTGACATCAACACTGTCCTCCCCACCATAACCCCTAAGACTTAAAGACTAAATCAAATTAATTCTTCTAGAGATAAGAGGTTTCACTTTGTCCTTCCTGGTTCCCACAGGTGTAACTATATATTCCATTCTGGAAAGAGAGCTCAGTAGGGTCCCTAATATCAGAATCAAGTATCAGAGAGGTAGCCGTGTTAGTCTGTAGCTTTGAGAACAACAAGAAGTCTTGTGGCACCTTATAGACTAACAGATATTTTGGAGCATAAGCTTTCGTGGGCAAAGACCCGCTTGATCAGATGCAAGAGGTGGGGGGTGGTTTCAGAGGGGTATTTAAAGAATGGGGTCCCAGTAAGAGGGAAGGCCAGAGCTGACAAGGTCTATTCAGCAAGGTGGAAATTAAAAGCTTTGAAAAGCTTTTTCCTCTTTTGATAAGTACTGTAGATACTGGGCCATTTCCACCTTGCTGAATAGACCTTGTCAGCTCTGGCCCTCTCACTTACTGGGACCCCACTCTTTAAATACCCCTCTGAAGCCACCCCCCACTTATGCATCTGATGAAGCTGGTCTTTGCCCACGAAAGCTTATGCTCCAAAATATCTGTTAGTCTATAAGGTGCCACAAGACTTCTTGTTAATATCAGAATGTGTTCAAGAAAGTGATTGATCAACACATGTCCTGCCCCCTTTCCTTTGTGCCAGTTTGGCTGACTTTTGGCACTGCACCAACTGGCCTTAAGCTCTTTATCTGAATAGAGGTGGTAGCGAATATGCTGTTGTACCTTCTCCTTCAGGTGAATTCACTCATGGTTTGCAATGTGGGTTGGGTTAAGGTATGTCTGACCATCCGAGGATATGAATCTGGTCCTTTTCTCAACAAAGTAACATGACTTTTCAAAAAGCAAATTTCCTACAAATACTCTACACAGGTAGCTAAGAACTTTCATCATTTTACTCTTTGGGCAATCACATATGGCTAAACTGACAACTGTATGCATGGAAAATAGCTATGCAAAAGGCAAATCTCATATGGCATTTCTGGGCATTACTTAGGCCTAATGAGTGTTTAGAAAATTCAAAGCCACATGTAGTTTTTTGCAATGTGGACAATAGTAGCACTGTTATAAAAGCAGTTAGGAATTTCAGTCTGAGAATGTGTGAACTCATTCAGATAAAATAAACAATGATTCATGCATGAACCCAAACATTCTTCTCTGTGGAAAAAATATAGATAAAATTTTCCCTTTTGCCCTGTTGCCTGTCAATGTTTTTATGTCCCCTCATTTTAGCTAAGACCAAAAACAGAAAAAGAAAAAAATTCCAAAATGCTCCAGGAATGTAAATTCTTGTGACAATTCCATTTCGTTTTGAAGTATTAGTCAAAAAGAATTCCGGTAAATTCTGACTGAGCTTTCAAAATTCTGAGTGTTTAGCTGAATGAAATCAGGCTTCCAAATCTTTTGAGTTCAAATCATTGATCGTCTCTTTGTTTTAGTTTGTTGAATGATCCTCAAATGATAATTGTTTACAGGTGCTCCTTGTCAGACCTGCTCCTACTATAATTAGGCACTTTGGCATAGGGTTTGCCTTCCTTACTCATGTGGAGTAGATTCTTACTCTCCAAGAAATCCTACTGATTTCCTATAGGGATTTAGGATCCCTGCAGATTTCATTGAGATTATCCCTGGAAAAATGTAGTAGTCACATGAATAAGGAAGGTAGACTGTGGGGCCCTGAGATGCTTGCCTTAATCTAGAAAAATAGCGATCTTCTATTTGACATTCTGATCTAAACAAATATACATGCTACATGACTGGTCATGTTTTTCCATCAGCTAGCAGCAAGCTTTGAATACATAATGTAGATTGACCTGAAAGAAGGTATTTTTCTTCATTCTGTCAAACACACCATGCTCAAAAACCTGTGCCATATATTGAAATCATGCGTGATTGCCACTGAGAAAAATCCGTCTCGAAACAGCATCATTAAGCCAAGTTGTCCCAACTGTGCACCTGTTTCAAAAGCAAGGTGAATGTTTAAAAATAAAACTTGACAAAATTAAACCAAGCTCAACTCTCATACACACATTAAAAACTTGACAGGGCAACGAAAAACATTGCTAGCATTGTGCAGTGGGTGGGGCCAGAGACTTTCCAAAAGAAGAGCTAGTGAATACTTGCTTTGAAGGCAGCTTTCTCATTACTGCCTATGTAGATGTGGACTATCTGCAATTTTTTATTTGAGGTGGTGGATGGAACTCATGCTTTCAATGAATGCTGTTTTTATGATTTCAGATACAGATAGTAAAATCAGTCTGTCCTCTGCATTTTCCATACCTGGAGACAGAACAGCAGACATTGTGAATATGAGTCAGAGTGAATATGACAACAGCCTTCAGCCATACTTCCTTGGGCTCTAATCTTGTTAAACTGAGCCAGCTAAGCAGTCGTCTATAGACTAGTATTTGGAAGACTGGAGGAAAGCCCAGGTGGTGTTGGCAATTGTGTAGCTGAGTTTGTGTCGAACCAACCACTCAGGATGGTGTTAAGGAGATTTTGATGCTGGAGCTACCACTGAGCTCCATAAATTGCAACACACTACTTGATTTTTTCCCTCTGAACCTTAAGAGTAAATTTTGTGTGAAAAAATTCATAGTACACATTGTACATAAAGCATTAGACGTGTCCCAGACTAGCACAGTTTTTAGCTAGGATTACATTTGATTTAATTGTTCTTTGCACTGTAAGTATTTAACACTTTTTATTTATTAAAAAAGTACTACTACACCAACATTTTAGAGGAGACTTTAAGATAATTCATGAGGCCAAGGAGTACATTTTATTGAGTCATAGTTAAATACATACCTCTCATCTTTGTCTCCCAGATATGAAACAAAGGCAATTCAAATATGGTAGTAAAGTAGTTAATCAGAAAAAATATGTATGTGTAGACAGGAACTAAGAAAATTATGAAAATTAATTTTACATGAGACCATGAAATGAAATCTTATTGCTTAATGCTGATCAGTGCCTTCTTATGAATTCTAATGTGCTATATACAGTGTGACACATCAACATTTTAAAGCAGTTCTACCATTTTGCTGAAACTCTACTCCACAAGATTCTGCTCTTGGCTTTCAGTTCAGTGTGTAAACTCGCAGATGACTACTGTTTAACCTACCAGCTTTTCAGAAAGAAAGGAATGTGGCTAAAACAATAATTTCCTGGTCTGCAACTTTGGTACTTTTGATCTTTTCATCCAGCACTGATGGCGTTCTGCTTTTTAAAAGGCCTGGGGACACTCAGCATGAGCAGTTGCTTTAGCACATAGAGCTATTGTTGGCAACATGGCTGCTGGTGAAAGGATTTTCAGCTGTTAAAAATCAGTGGCACATGGAAAACTGCAAAGAGATGACAGAGTTAATCTGCCATTTCAGAATATTCTGTCTCTTGCCAAGACTGCCCTTTGGCTGAAATATAGTAGATATTTTCTGTTGCATTCGCCTATGGAGTGAGATGTAAAAAATTAAAGAAAACCAAAACTTGGGATCAAGTCATCTAATATGTTGGCCAATGGTGCTCTTTCATAGCTGGCAGCACCAGGACTGTGAGGTTGCCAGATATTCAAGTATTCTGGATAATAAAGAGGTAGACCTAGCAATGCATAACACCTAAAGAAAAACAAGATTAGATAAGAAACAAACAAAACCGTATTCAGAGTACTGTGTTTATCAACATCAGTAGTATTGTACACTGTAAACTTATACTGTATTTGTTCTATTTATTTGTATTTACTTTCACTCTATACTGTACTTATGGAAAACATTACTAAAATTTACTAATGGTTAAAATGCCGGTTATTTGAGAGTTCCAGATGCTAGAATGCTGGTTAAGACAGAGTTTACTGTATAATGAAATAAAATGGAACAGCTGATTAGAGTCAAAACTGAGTCTCCAGCCTCATGAAAAGCCAAAGTAAGATACACTACTCATTCACAAACTACTTATTGATACTCAGTAAAAGGTCATCAGATAATTCCTAAGCTTTCATTGCACTCGTGAGCTTTTAATTCAATGAGTAACAATTGCCTATACAACTTCTGGATTTAGTGAACTTCAGAGTTGCTTGTCCTATATGTTGTTTTAACATTTATAGTTTAATGTCAACTGTATATTAAAATTGTTTAGTATTAAATTTGAAAGTGATCTGTAAATCATGTGCCTTCAGATTCTCTCCACTACAACAGAGGTGGACAGGGGCTTGCAGACAGGAGTTTTAAGAGGGAGTGTGACAGAGAGATTCTACTATGGTTAGGAAGACCTGCAATACCTGTGCCAGCACTGCTCCTGTCTCCTCCACCTGTGCCTGTAGTCAGACAGATATCCTGACCAGGCATGCCTCTACCCAGATCCTGGTGTGGTTTTGCAAGGACATTGACTTGCAATTCGCACTGACTGAAGTCTAGGCTGGGGGGGGGACCATCCCACATGGAAGGTGTCTTCTGGTGGACTCTCTCAGGAAACAAGTGGGAGAGCTACAGGAAGAGGTGGCTAGGCTAAGGAATATCCAAATCCATGAGCAATTCCTGGGCAGCATTCATGTGGAGACAGCTGAGGTTAAGATAGCTGTCCCACCGCAAAAGAGGAAGAGATGGCTCAGGGGGAGCACTGGCAGCTGGTCACTTCTGGCAGCAAGCAGTGCTCCACTCCTGCTCTCAAGCCTCCCCCTATGGTACTGGGAAACCATTATGTGGTTTTGGACATGGGAAATACAGGAGATAAGGAACCACCCCCTACAGCAGAGGCAGAGAAGTCTTGTACCCCCAAAGCTGATAGGTCTGCTACCACCACTAAGAGGATGAAATGTAGGGAAGTGACAGTGGGAGACTCTCTTCTGAGGAGGATGGAGGCACCCATCTATCACCGTGACATGTCATCTCAGGAGGCGTGCTACCTGCCAGGAGCCCGTATGTGAGACTTTACGAAGGCATTGTTGAGAATTATCTGGCTTGCTGACTACTACCCCATGCTACTCATCCATGTGGACATGAATAACACTGCAAGGTGTAACATTGAGCAGATGAAGCATGACTACAGGGCTCTGGGAGTATGGCTGAGGGAGTTGTGAGAACAGGTGGAGTTCATCTCAATCTTTACTGTCAAAGGTAGGATCCCAGGCAGAGAGAGGTGCATCCTGGAGGTGAATGCCTGCTGTGAGGATGGTGTTGCTGGGAGTGCTTTGGCTTCCTCGACCATGAGATGCTGTTCCATGAAGAACTGCAAAGCAGGGATGGGTTCACCTTTTGAGGAATGGGAAGGCCGTATTTGGATGAAGGCTGGCTAATCTCATGAGGAGAACTTTAAAGTAGGTTTGACAGGTCAGGTGACCAAAGCCCAAAAATAAGTAAAAAAAAACCTGGAGACCTGGGGGTTGGGTTGGAAACAGGAGGGATCATGGCCTATAATAACAGGAAAAAAAAGAGGGACTAGGCAGAACTGGGAAGCGAAAGCAAATCAATATTTTAGATGCCTATATACAAATGCAAGAAGGATGGGTAATAAGCAGGAAGAACTTGAAGTCCTAATAAATAAATACAACTGTGACATAATTGGTATCACAGAGACTTGGTGGGATAATATACACAATTGGAATATTGGTATAGAAGGGTACAGCTTACTCAGGAAGGATAGGCAGGGTGAAAAGGGAGAAGGTGTTGCCTTATATATTAAAAAGGTGCACACCTGGATTGAGGTAAAGATGGAGACAGACACATTGCGAGTCTCTGGGTTAGGTTAAAAGGGATAAAAAACAAGGGTGATGTCATGCTAGGGGTCTACTACAGACCACCTGCCCAGGTAGAAAGGTTGGATGAGGCTTTTCTAAGCAACTAATGAAATCATTCAAAGTGCAGGATTTGGTGGTGATGGGGGAATTCAACTATTCAGACATATGCTGGGAAACTAACACAGCAAGGCACAGGCTATCCAGAAAGTTCTTAGAGTGCATCAAAGACAATTTTTATTTCAAAAGATGGAAAAACCTAGTAGGGGGAAGCAGTTCTGTCGTGAGTGCAAAACCACTTAAAGGCACCTCACTGTCCACTCTGGGCAGCTCCAGCCAGCCTCAGGTAGCCAACCGGATGACGTGACCCCCCCGCGCTGTCCATTCGGAACCCCGGGAGCCTACCCTCAAGGAGGGACGGTGGTGCAGACCCGCCCCGCCCCACCCCCCAAGACAAGTGAGGGAACCCGGGGTAATGCACGTGACCCCACTTAGCCGCGGTGGCCGGCGAGCGGGGCAGAGAGAGAGCGAGAAAGAGAGAGACTAGAGACTGAACACCAGTTAGAGGAAGCCAAAACTGGGGGATTTATTGAGGGACACAACTTAACAACTTAGCACTAAATCTTTATATTATTAACTAACTAAATCACATTTATAGGAACTAAATTCTACTATATTTCACTATGCTGTCACCGGGGGCATGTCAGGGATTTTTATCCCTAAGGCATTATCGCCCCCGTGTGTCAGGGGAAACAAGCCTCTGGCAGTGTAAAAATCAATGCAGGTACATGGAAAAATCTTAAGTTACATAGACTGCCATTTAGCAGCCTCCTGCAGCAGTCACCCTGAGTCAGTTTCCCCGGTAACCTGAACTCATGAATTATTCATGATCATGGGTTTAAATTCTAGGCCTCTGATTGGCCCAAGGTAGTTTTTCCAGCACCTTTGGAGCCTCAGAGGACCTGAGTGAAAACAAGTGTATAGAATCTTGGATATGGTAATTAGCTAATGAATAATCATGAGATCGCTCTATAAATTCAGGGCTGTCAGTCCATTCTGTGGCCCTTGGGGACACAGACAAGGACTCTGTGACCCAGTATAGGAGAGTGTTGGCTGCGAGAGGCGGTGTCCGCTGATCCTTAGGCCAGCCCAGCTGGGCGAAGAAGCTGTCATCACTGCGGTGCCTGTGTCAGCGGCACCGCCATTGCTCGATAGCAGCGCCTCACCGCTGAGGGGCTGAGAAGTGCAAGATTGCTCATCACCTCCATCACAGCCCCAGCGTACATGAGCAGCGAGGGAGCAGCAAGCGGGCTCCTTGGCATACCTGTTGGGTGGCGAACTGGCCTGCGGCTCCGGCCGTGGGTACTGCGTACCCGGCAGGGAAACCGGGAGCCTGCCAGCACCGCGTCACTGCCACCGCTGTTCCCGCTGCTAACACCATCAGCGCATACTTCAACGACTTCCGTACCGGACTTGACTATCGGACACGACCCCTCCTCATCGGCTTTGACACCGGATGCGACCAATTTACCCGATTTTACCTACCAGATAGGACACGTAATAAAACTACACATACACACACACACACTTATCTAAAATTACCTGGGACATCGGGGTCCCCGCTGGGGAAGCAGTGGTCACTCCTCTGTTGCACACTGGCCTGACGAGGCGAGCGCTGCCCCCAAGGACCCGACTCACAGAGCTGGGCCCATAAGTCCCAGGCTAATACTGACTTAATATTGATATTTTTGTTTTGTATATGTTGTGTTAGTTATTACAATAGAAATGTTAAGTATAATGTAATAATTAGTCTTAAGTGTAGTCAATGCAAGTATTGTAAGGTAGTAGTTAGCATAATTAGGTAGCATAGCTTAAGATATTATTGATTACCCTATCCTAGTTTTGTTGTCCACATTCCCATGCTTTCACTGTAACCTGGTGAGTAAGCTTAAGTGCGCCCCGGGTTGCAGGCCTGGTGTGGACGGATTACCGGGCACCAGCCAGGGCTGGTTTGGCGAGAAGCACCCGGTCCTTAGGGATAGAGGCGGGGAGTAGCGCCCCCGCCTTCCCACTGGAAGTCTGGGAATCTGGACACTCATTCCCCGTTTCCTATTTCCCTTAGTCGATATCTATCTATCTATCTATCTATCTATATTTGTTTGTATAGCATAGTGAAATATAGTAGAATTTAGTTCCTATAAATGTGATTTAGTTAGTTAATAATATAAAGATTTAGTGCTAAGTTGTTAAGTTGTGTCCCTCAATAAATCCCCCAGTTTTGGCTTCCTCTAACTGGTGTTCAGTTTCTAGTCTCAATCTCTCTCTCTCTCTCTCCTCCCCTCGCCGGTCACCACTCGCCAGCGGGGCTAAGTGGGGTCACGTGCATTACCCCGGGTTCCCTCACTTGTCTGGGGGGCAGGGTGGGTCTGCACCACCGTCCCTCCTTGAGGGTAGGCTCCCGGGGTTCCGAACAGACAGCACGGGGGGGAGCCTCGTCATCCGGTTGGCTACCTGAGGCTGGCTGGAGCCACCCAGAGCGGGCAGTGAGGCGCCTTTAAGTGGTTTTTCACTTTTTACCTGTGACAAGTTCAAGCTTTGATTTTAACAAATAGGGAGGAACTGGTTGAGAATTTGAAAGTGGAAGGCAGCTTGGGAGAAAGTGACCATGAAATCACAGAGTTCTTGACTCTAAGGAATGGTGAAAGGGAGAACAGCACAATAGATTGGATTTCAGGAAGGCAAATTTTGGTAAACTGAGAGCGCTGATATGTAGGGTCCAATAAGAAGCAAGACTAACAGGAAAAACAACGGCAGAGAGTTGGCAGTTTTTCAAAGGGACATTATTAAGGGCCCAAATCGAGCTATACTGTTGCCTAGGAAAGATAGAAAGTACAGTAAAAGATTGTCCTGGCTTAGCCAGGAGATCTTGCATGATCTCAAAATCAAAAAGGAGTCCTATAAAAAGTGGAAATTAGGAAAAATTACATAGGATGAATGTAAGAAAACAATACATGCATGCAGCAGAAAGATTATAAAGGCAAAAGCATAAAATGAGCTCGAACTAGCTAGAGACATAAAGGGTAGCAGGAACACATTCTATAACTATATCAGAAGCAAGAGAAAGACCAATGTCAGGATGGGTCCACTACTTAGTGAGGTCGGAGAAATAATATCAGGAAAATTGGAAATGGCTGAGGTGCTTAATGACTTCTTTCTTTCAGTCTTCAGCAAGAAATCTGAGGCAAAAATGCCTAACGTGGTGAATGATACTGGGAAGGGGATAGGTTTAGAGGTTAAAATTAAAAAAAGAACAAGTTAAAATTACTTAGAAAAATTAGATATCTGCAAGTCACCGGGGCCTGATGAAATGCATCCTAGAATACTCAAGCAGATATCGGAACATTTAGCTATCATCTTTGAAAAGTCCTGGAAGTCAGGAGAGATTCCAGAAGACTGGAAAAAGGCAAATAAAGAGGCCCATTTATAAAAAGGGAAAAAAGAACAACTCAGGTAACTACAGATCAGTCAGTTTAACTTTTATGCTGGGAAAGATAATGGAGCAAGTAATTAAGGAATTTATCTGCAAACATCTGGAAGAAAATAAGGTGATAGTTAACAGCCAGCATGGATTTTTGAAGAACAAATCATGCCAGACCAATCTGATAGCTTTCTTTGACAGAATAACGAGTCTTATGGATAAGGGAGAAGAGATAGATGTGGTATACTTAGACTTTAGCAAGGCATTTGATACTGTCTTGCATGATCTTCTTATTAATAAACTAGGCACATACAACTTAGGTGGGGCTACTATAAGGTGGGTGCATAACTGGCTGGATAACCATTATCAGAGAGTAGTTATTAATGGTTCACAGTCGTGATGGAAGAGCATAACAAGGGGGGTTTCACATGGGTCTGTTTTGGGACTGGTTGTATTCAATATCTTCATCAAGGATTTAGCTATTGGCATAGAGAATATGCTTATTGAGTCTGCAGATGATACCAAGCTGGGAGGGGTTGCAACTGCTTTGGAGGATAGCTTCATAATTCAAAATGATCTGGACAAACTGGAGAAATGGTCTGAGGTAAACAGAATGTTTAATAAGGACAAATGCAAAGTACTGCACTTAAGCAGGAATGTTTAGTAAGGAGTACTGCAGAAAGGGATTTAGGAGTCATAGTGGACCACAAGCTAAGTATGAGACAACAGTGTGGTGCTGTTGTAAAAGAAGCAAACATGATACTGGGATGCATTAATGGGAGTATTGAGAGCAAGACACGGGAAGTCATTCTTCCATTCTACTCAGTGCTCATTAGGCCACAATTGGAGTATTGTGTCCAGTTCTGGGCACCATATTTCAAGAATGATGTGGAGAAATTGGAGAAGATGAACAAGAATGATTATAGAACTAGACAACATAAGCTAAGAGGGAAGACTGAAAGACCTGGGCTTGTTTGGTTTAGAAAAGAGAAGACTTACAGTGGACATGGTAGCAGTTTTCAAGTACCTAAAAGAAGGTTACGAGGAGGAGGGAGAAAAATTGTTCTGCTTGGCCTCTGAGGATAGGCAAGGAACAATGGGTTTAAACTGCATGAAGAGAGGTTTAGGTTGGACATTAGGAAAAACTTCTTAACTGTCAGGGTGGTTAAACACTGGAATTAATGGCCTAGTGAGGTTGTGGAATCTCCATCACTGGAGCTATTTAAGAGCAGGTTAGATAGACATCTATCATGGATGGTCCAGACAGTGCTTGGTTCTGCTGGGAGGGCAGAGGACTGGACTCCAGTTCTAGTGTTCTATGATTCTATAATTTTAAATTACTAAAATGGCATCTCTTGGATTTCAAGCGAAAGTTAAACATATTAACCAATTCCTCATGCTGCCTCTAAATTTGGCTTTCTGAAGCTTAAAATTAAGATAAAAGGGGATCTAACAGATTTGTGGAAAGAAAAAAATCTAGAGAGCTGGAACAAATGATACATTTAAGGTCCCCAATTCTGAAGTGCATCTGAGCTGAGGCTGGCATACTTGGAAGTCAGGGGTTCAGTGGTGGTACACCAATGTTGTATATAGGGGAGTGTGGTGGATACCTTGGGGTAAACGACAGCAGCCTCAAGAACCAGACAATTTCAGTAATCCTTGATAAAATGAGCACATTGAAGGAGCTGGGGAAACCATGTGTCTATTAACTTGCCTTTCAGATATGTCGTTTGTTTTCCAAGTGAGTCCTTGTAGAATACATGCAATAAATAAATAAATCTCACATTTTTGAAATGTTAGTTATTGTAACCTTCACTTACATTATATGGATAATATCCAAGAGTAAATTGAAGGATCATTTTAGGACATTCCTGATTTGAAATGTAACAAAACATAGGATAGAAAAATATGTTGAGGTCTAGGCATACTAATGCAAAAATCCAGGGATGGAAATATTGTAAATGATTTAGTTGTAGTTTAATATGATGTGGCCAAATTAAAGGAGAGCACTAAGTACCTTTGAGTAAATAAGATTAGAAGATATAAATGTCAGGCTATCAAGAATAGCTCAGAAAGATAAGCACTAACTTCTAGAAAGACTTCGACAAATGAAGGCATAAACCTTAAACTGGTGGTAAGTTCTACAATTAGATTTCACCAAGCAAGCACAATATGTTAACTCACATATTTTATAGATTCCATATCGTGGAGTCACAGATCGTCCCCATAGGTACTCCCTTCTGTCTTGCCATCCAGATGAGCTTCCTTTCGTGACAGATGGTCCCTTAAATCATAAACAACTACAGTCCTGTCAAAAAAGGGGACTTGACAATGTCTGGTCAGATCTACTGACCAGATACCTGAAGTCTAGCTAGTGTGGGCAGAGAAGGCACTGAGTCAGCCCCGGAGCAGTCAGCCCTTACTCAGCCAAGGCCACCTCCACCCAGTCGCCGCTCCTTAGGTGACTTCCTCCTAGTGCAGGTGTGGGGAAGAGAGGGAAAGAACAGTGAAAGACAGGAGACAAGAGGGAAAGGGAAAGAACAAGGTTTCAAGGTAAGAGACAGAGCAAGAGTGGGGCTTTGGGCATTCCATAAAACCTAAGCACAGTCTTATTTATTTTAACAATATTAACACACAGGTGAGCCAGTCCAGTCTCGAGTTATGCCTTTTTTAGTGGTCAGTCATGCCAAGGTCACCCGGTCTGTGAACATCACAGTAACTGTTCTGATTTTTAATTGGTCTCTTTTTAGGGCAAAAATTTAATAGTTACATGCTGCAAGAACAAATCTTGGTACACCTCAGATAGTTTACAGGCAATTTATAAGTCAGCCTAGAAAGAGGGGCCCACAGATTTTACATTTACCTTACAAAGCTATCTGGAATGACCTTCCTCAATTTCTATATAAAAGCAATAAAAAAGTTGCTGTCTGATATTTATGTCCATGACATACACATGACAAATAATCTTGATGAATTTGTATCCTTTAGTAATCAGTTCAGCAAAAGATATAACTGACTTCTACATATACTACTACAGCGTATAGGCATAAAACTGCATGGGCATAATTTTGAGCTGAAATCAGCCCTAAGCAAGAAAGCTGCTTTTCTTCTTGTATATTCTAGATTGCATTTTATAATCAATCTGATCCAAGTGATCTGTACCATGTGACTGTATTTCTGCAATCATCTAAAAGGCTTTTTCATGTTTTCCTTCGATATCCTTCCAAATTTAAATGTTTTTAAATGAGGGACATGTCAGGACTGATGGTTCTTTACTGCCAGTTCTGAGCTCTCCATTGTTACTTGAGTAGTATTTTACAAACATTCTTATTTGTCAACCACAAATGTTTGTTTCACATTGGAAGTTGTTCCGCATTGGAAGTTGCTGGTACAAAGGAGTTCATAACAGTCATGTGCAAAAATAATTGAACATTTGTCCTCTTGTAACTCTTCCTGGAAAAAAAAAAGCCACAAGAAGGGAACCTTAATGATTGAGCTCAAAAACTTGAAACTGAAATCTTTAAGAGTAGAGTGCTTCTTGAAACAAGATTGGTGGTCTCCAGTCATCGCTGTGTAAAGGCAGTCTGGGAATGCTATCAAGCATGCTACAGCACAAACACTTTAAGAGTTCTTCAGAGAATGCTCAGTGCAACAAGAACGGAAGAACAATGTACGGAGGGCCTGAAGTCACACATTTTTCCAAGGCATTTGTTATGAACCTAGGAGATGTACCACTGTAGAACTGTGAACTTGAGAAAGCTGACCTTGCTTCCATCTGCTCCCACAAAGTCATTAGGGTGCCAGACTTGGAACCTAATTACACTTGATTCAAGAACCAAGAGAGATTTGAAAGCTAGAAGAAAGTTTATGGCAGGTAGATAAAATATAGATTGAAAAACATGGGCAATTAGGTGATATAGTAGGTTATTGCTATAGTCTTCACCTCTGAGCAGCTGTATTCAAATCCTAGATAAGAAGATACAAGAAATAAAGTTGTTGAGTTCAACTTAAGGCCTGATCTGCAGCCCTTTGAGGACCTCTCCATTCAAATCAGTGAGTTTTAGTCTCCTATGCACATTTCCTAGATAAAAAAACCAAACCCTATATACTTTGCCATATATGAAAGTAGTATCCGCCTTGGAGAGCCTTGGGAATGGACTAGCAGGGTCAGAGTAGGTCAGGATCTGAAGTTCACTAGTGGGGCCACTGTGTGTGTGGATGCTTATTCTGCACTAAAGTTGGTCAAAAAATTGAATTTCATGAAATTCCTAATCTTTGACTAGTTTTACTCAGCACCATGTAAACATTACCATGTTATGTCTGCTTACACACACACACACAAATAATCATCACAATAGGATTACTATGCCTTTTTGAAACCAATTCAGAATTAGCTTGAGAGATTTTGATCATTATCATTGACATGAACAGCAGGATATGCAAAAGATGGAGAGCAAATTTAATACCAAAGAAAAAAAATTGAACTAACAATTGCTCTCCTAGAGTCATGTTGTGTCCCTAGTATCATCTAATGTTGGCCTGATCTTGTAAGTAAGCAAACACTTTTACCTCTCATTAAAGTTAGAGGAGCTGAGACAGCTTTAAAGCACTGAAGGATCAATGTCTATATTTAGCATTTTACCTAATATCCAAAATGGTTATAGCGGGAGCCAGAGCTTGTGGAATTGCATATGTTAGATTAAGTGAGAATCATCTAGGGCTGGTACTGTATCTCCTTATTCTATACAGAAATGCTTGAAAAATGATATTAGGTTTCATATATGTGCCATACACGTGTCTGTTTACTTTTTTGCTGCCAAATCACAATGTCCCTTTGCTCTCTTAGCTAATATTGGATATTACAAGTAAGCAACACTAAATCTATCTCCAGTTAAAAGAAAAACATGTAGCAGTGCTGCTCTCTGTTTGATGTGGCCTGACAAAGGTCTTGTTTTCATTTACAATAGTTGCTTTCATTCCTTTTATTTTTAAATTTATTTATTTTTTGCTCATCCTGTGTTCAAAATTCAAAATATTCCTCTTTTCCCCTTGGCTGGTCAGAGAGAAGAACAGGGGGCAGAGGACAGACAAAAAAAAATCTCCTCCCAGAATAGGATGTGTACCATAGTCATGGTCAGTAATAGCTAGCCTGGATGGAGAAACAGCAGCAAGACAAATTTCAGTGTCTAGTTCCTTCCCTCCTGCACCAAGTAAGTTAAACTGCGCTTTCAGCAGATGTAGTCACTTAGAGGCTCAGTCAGTCACATCCATGCCTTCCCCTCAGCTGTGCCTAGTGGGAGCATAACAATAAGAAAAACTGAATTGGCTTGTAATCACTATTGCTCCCACTCTCTCCCTTTTTTCAGGTGGTTAGTACTACTAATGAAAACCTATTCTGAAGTGTTATTTAGTGCTTGATTCATGCTCTTTCTTCTGTAAGTTTCATAGCTGCAGAAGAGGCTTAAAAGCACTTAAAAGTAATGTCTGAGGACTTGAGCCATTCGCCTCCCCAAACTGGCCCCCTTTTCCTCTCTCTCCAAAGATATTTCAAAAACAAGCACTCCAAGTACGGGAGTTGTTTCTCAGACCTTGCAGTGCCCTCTTCATTTTTTCCTGTTTGCCTCTCTGTCTCACTTGCTTCATGTAAATCCCACTAGTTGGAATCTTGCCTTCAGTGACTGCAGATCTGCTTGTTTTAAATCTTGGTGCAATTCTAAATTTCCCAATGGCTTAGTAAAGTGATGTTTCCATCTAGTATTCACATTGTCAGCCTAAATGCATTTTCTGGCACTCAGTGAAACAGACTTGGTGCTTGTCTATACTATGGGGAAGATTGACCTGTTCCAGAGTTCAGCTTCACACATCTGGTAGAGTTGCACAGAATTGAACTATCTTGGGTCAGCCGTCAACCCCTGTACTCCTTGTTATCATGAAGAGTAAGGGAGGTCAACAGGGGAGTTTCTCCTATCGACCTCCCTACGTGAGAATGGCCAAGTAAGTCGATTGCAGATAAGCTGATTCTAGTTACACAGTTTCCGTAGCTAGAATTGCATATCTGCAATCAACTTACCTGCCTATTATAGACCAAGCCTTACTGACTGTCATGCAACAGTGCAAAGAATCACAAACTCATTTTCTTAAGGCTTATCTAAGCACACAAGTTGGAAATTATACCAATACAGTGGTACAACCTCCCTGGTGTGGATGCTGTTATACCAGTGCTAATGTGATTATACTAGTGTGACTTCCACCTTATGCATCTGACAAAGTGGGTCTTTGCCCACAAAAGCTTATGCTCCAATACATGTTAGCCTATAAGGTGCCACAGGACTTCTCATTGTTTTTACAGCTTGTGTGCGGGAAGAGGAATAAGCTATGTCAATAGAAGTACTTTGTCACTAGATTTTGTATCGATACAACTGCTTTGTACTGATACAACTGCTTTGCTTTGATCACAACTTGTTTGATATAGTTACACTGGTACAAAAACTAACAAGCAGTCCTGTAGCACGTTAAAGACTAACAAATGCATTAGGTTATGAGCTTCCGTGGGAAAGACTCACTTCTTCAGAACAAAGTGGAACAAAACTGTATGTGGACCCAATCTTAACAGTGAACAAGGAACTTTCTGTAGGAAAAGGCTAATAGTGTTATTCTTAAAACAATTCTGTCTCTTTTTCACTGTAGATAATCTGATTAGAACTTTCTCCAGGTCCTCTATGAAGGCTTCCTGCTACAGCTTTAGGCCTTGTCTACACATATATTTTTTGTATTGATATTTATGGCCGTTAGTGTAATTTACAGATAGAGTTATATACAGCCTCTAGGCTGGATTCAATTGTATCAATATAGTGTTCACCTTTCCCATAGAAGCAGGTCCTTCCAAAAGAGCAGGGAACTGGACTCAATGACCTCTCCAGGTCCCTTCCAGTTCTAGTGTTCTATGATTCCGTGATTCAGAGTGGTATATGCGGTGTAACTATGTCCACATTAAGTTTTGAGCCTCTAACTATGTTATGTAACTAAAGAAGTACAACTATTGGGTGTAGACAAGCTCTAGTGAAACAGTGATCATCACATTTTCTTCCCTACCCATTCTTCCGTTTCTCTATCTCAACAATCCCCCATAAGAATTACTAGAGTCAGAATAATCACCTGCTTCAGTGGCCACCTAGCCATATGCAGATGACTTGAGTTTACTCCTGTGACAGCAGAGGCTGCCCCACTGCTGAGGACTGCTAATGTGGTCTGTTTGTTGTAGAAATCTCTTAACAATTTGTATTGCTTTCTCAAGCATTCCATTCCCATGTATGAGGCAGAAGCTAGAAATAATGGCTACGTCTACACGTGAACGCTACATCAAAATAGCTTATTTCGATGTAGTGACATCGAAATAGGCTATTTCGATGAATAACGTCTACACGTCCTCCAGGGCTGGCAACGTCGACGTTCAACATCGACGTTGCGCAGCACCACATCGAAATAGGTGCTGCGAGGGAACGTCTACATGCCACAGTAGCACACATCGAAATAAGGGTGCCAGGAACAGCTGCAGACAGGGTCACAGGGCGGACTCAACAGCAAGCCGCTCCCTTAAAGGGCCCCTCCCAGACACAGTTGCACTAAACAACACAAGATCCACAGAGCCGACAACTGGTTGCACACCCTGTGCATGCAGCATGGATCCCCAGCTGTGGCAGCAGCAGCCAGAAGCCCTGGGCTAAGGGCTGCTGCCCACGGTGACCACAGAGCCCCGCAGGGGCTGGAGAGAGAGCGTCTCTCAACCCCTCAGCTGATGGCCGCCATGGAGGACCCTGCTATTTCGATGTTGCGGGACGCGCAACGACTACACGGTCCCTACTTTGACGTTGAACGTCGAAGTAGGGCGCTATTCCTATCCCCTCATGGGGTTAGCGGCTTCGACGTCTCGCTGCTTAACATCGATGTTAACATCGAAATAGCGCCCAACACGTGTAGCCGTGACGGGTGCTATTTCGAAGTTAGTGCCGCTACTTTGAAGTAGTGTGCACGTGTAGACATGGCTAATATGTTCCAAGTTATACTGGAGCCAAAAAAACTTGGAGTTCAGGGCCAACAAAGTGTTAATGACTTTCTTCTTCAAATAACAAACAAAATGTCTTTTTTTCCCCTTTTCTACACCTGTTGATTTTTGGATTGAGTGAGCTACAGAATTCTGGCAATCTTAGAAAACAATAGTCATTGTTTGTCCTGTATGTATGTCTCTTTTCCTCACACAAATCCAGTACTGTTGTTTTTCAAGGCCTGTGGATAATCTCACAGGTATCCTGCCATTTTCATCATCTGATAAAAATATGCTAGTTCATGCTTTGTATTCCTCTGTAGAATGAAATGCTAATCAAGTGTTGTTTGTTGTATGCTTTTCTTGTTTTGTTCTTCTTTCTGGCTTGCAGCATGGTTTACTGGCCTTTTAAGGACAGATGGGGCAGGCTATACTTTTCCAGGAATTTTTGAACAAACAAAGGCCAATGAAATGTCAGAGGCAGGCACTGAGAGAGAGAGGCAGCGGTTCCAAGAAGATAGTGTTTGGAAGTTTCAAAGTGACTGTTTCTTTAAAGGTCCAAGACTAGGTGCCTTGTGGATTAGGGTAGGGCTAGGCTCCTCTCTCCCCCAGACAACTGGAGTGAGTTCTCTAAAATCTGCCTCTTTCCTCATAAGCAGGGAGCTTGCAGTAAGGGAAGAAATAGGACTAGTTTATTTCAGCTGGTTGCTGTTTGTCTTATGCCTTCAGCTGACTGAAATTAGCAGAGCCCTAAGGACTTGGGAACCCCTCTGCCAAGAGCAAAAGTCTGTAGAAAACCAGAGAAAGCAAACATTTAGGTTGGAGGACCTGGGCCAAGCTGGGAAATGGACAGAAAAGCCTTTATTTTGAGTTTATTTTTGGACTTAGATATCCAGAACTTGTGAATTTTTAGCTGTCAGGACAAATTGCAACAGCAAGCCACTGAAGCTACCAAAACATATTGAGAAGGGAAACTGAGGCAGAGTTGCTGCAGAGACGCTGCAGACCATGAGGGAGCATTCTGGAGGTGATGCAGATATTTATCAGTGGCCATCAGTATGCATGATACAATTCAGACTTCAGAGTAAGGGGCACAAGCTACTCACTGGTAATTAGAAGAGACTCTAAATAAGTAACTCAGTTTGAAAGAAAACAAAAAGGTGGTACTGTAGCACTTTAAAGACGAACAAAATAATTTATTAAGTGATGAGCTTTTGTGGGTCAGCTTCACAAAATTATTTTGTTCGTCTTTAAAGTGCTACAGATGGCTTTTTTGTTTTGTGAAGATACAGACTAACACAGCCACAGTTCTGTGACTATTCAATTTGAAGGAATCTAAGTTAGGATACCAGGCTCAGTGAAGTGAGAGAGTGAATTACATCAGATTGGGCTCATCTTTGAACTTGGTTCTCACCTTCTGAGGAACTGCCACTATCCTGGAATAAAGAACTTGACAGGAAGAGATTTCTTGTATAGGAATTATTTGGCTTCACCCCACCCACCCCCCACATTTCTTTCCTTCTTTTAAGACAGAGCTGGTTGGGAAATTGTTTTTCCCACCACAAATATTCAATTAAAAAAACCAACATTTTCTTCAAAATGATTCAGGTTTTCATAATTTTTTTTTTTGGCAATTGAAAACCAAGGATGTGATTTATTTTTGTTTGGTTTGTTTTAAAGACAATTTGGGATATTGTGGGAGGAAAAATATTTTGATTAAAATGGGAATTTTTCTAGCATGTCTGGTTGCCTTTCGCCTAAATCCAGCTTTGCAACTTTTAATACGGTATACTCTAAATTTATGCTGCTTACTGAACAGAGAATACTCCAGAGTCCATGGCTTATAGCAATAAAGTTGCAGCTCTGTATCTGCTAAGTTTACTTGGCTAAAATCATAAAATGAGAGGAGCGTGATCCTACGAGGAGCGAGGCAGACAGAGTGACAGAGATGTAAACCTTATGTCATTTTGTAATCACAATGAAGTTCAAATACATAAGAACGGCCATACTGGGTCAGACCGAAGGTCCATCTAGCCCCGTATCCTGTCTTCAAACAGAGGCCAATGCCTGGTGTCCCAGAGTGAGTGAACAGACCAGGTAATCATGAAAGCAATCCCTCTCCTGACATACATTTCCAAGTTCTGACAAACAGAGGCTAGGGACACCATTCCTGCCCATCTTGTCTAACAGCCATCGATGGGCCTAATCTCCATGAATTTATCTAGCTCTTTTTTGAACCCTGCTAAAGTACCGGTCTTCACTACCTCCTTCAGCAATTTAAAGCAATTTATAGACTAATAAATTTCTACAGGCCTACAGTGTGCTGTTTAAAGAAAAACTTCCCTTTGTTGCTTTTAAATCTGATATCCCTTAATTTCATTTGGTGACCCCTAGTTCTTTAGTTATGAGAACAAGTAAATAACTTTTCTGTATTCACTTTTTCCACACTATGGCTGTGTCTATACTAGCCCAAAACTTCAAATGGCCATGCAAATGGCCATTTCGAAGTTTACTAATGAAGCACTGAAATACATATTCAGCGCCTCATTAGAATGCCAGCAGCTGCGGCACTTCAAAATTGACACGGGTTGCCATTGCGCAGCTCATCCAGACGGGGCTTCTTTTCAAAAGGACCCTGACAACTTCAAAATCCCCTTATTCCTATGAGCAGTTTTGGGCTAGTGTAGACATAGCCTTTGATTTTATATTCCTCTGTCTTATCCCCTCTTCATCGGGCCATTCTGTTAATGACTTAGGAGTTTGCTTCTTACTGAAGAAAAATTTTCACACCACTCTTGAAAGAGGGACTGCTGAACTTGTCTTTTATATTCAAATTCGACACATTAACATGTGGTTTGAATCAGGATGGGAATTTTCTGAGTCACTATAGGGGCTTTCTTGCATACTTGGCTTAATCTAATTCTTGACCTCCTCTGCCCTTCTACCCCTCTACTCTCTGATTTGCTCACCTTGATCAATGTTTTTCTGATTTGTCCACGTTAATTGCTGTTTTTGGTTCTCTGTGCCTTAAATATTGAGTCTGTTCTGGTATGGCTATGGTCTGAAGAAGTGGGTCTGTCCCATGAAAGCTCACCTAATAAATTATTTTGTTAGTTTTTAAAATGCTACTTGATTGCTTTTTTGTTTTGATAGTATATAGACTAGCACCGCTCCCTCTCTGATCCTATTCATTTGCTGTATTTCAGACATAAGAAAGAGACTCATTAAAAGAACTCAAAGTAGTGCCCTAAAAACCACAGTATTCTATTTAGGGACTATATTGTGAAATGCATGTGAAAAATCCAGAATGGATCATGCCGTGTGAGTTATTACTGGAAATAAAACCATCCCCAAAAAAGCTCCTTAATTTTAAAACGTATATGCAGCCTCCTGTTGAAGTAGTGAGGTGAGGCGCTTCAGCACATTATCTTGCATAAAATCATGAATGGAAATGACCCAAAACTCCAACATTTGCTGCAAATGCTGTCTCTTCCTCAGCTGACTGTGGGACAGAGACAAGGAGGCTGAAACTTCTGTAGTTTTGTCAAACTTTATATAACTACGGTGAGCTCTCTGCAACTTGTTTTTCCAAAAATTTGTGGGACCCCTTCTGCAGAAACATGGCTTTATTGTAACATGGATGTCCACACTGCTCCTGATGGAATAAAAATGCAGGACAGAAAGAGGCAGCCTGTCTAGAAGGATGAACAGCATTTCTGGCACCAACACTATATCCTGGCACAGGCAGATCCAGAGGAGAGCATTTGTCCTGCTTGTGATTGAGAGCCTTATTTCTGTTTCTAAGGCTTCATCCAAAGATGTTACTTATTACTTAGGAGACCAAATGAAAGTCAGTTGTGAGAGGAGTTTTTATGGTTCTAATTCTTGGTTGCAGTTTCGACTTTTCTTTTCCTACACCAGTTTGCAGGACACATCACAGGGTCTTAAATTTTTATATGTTGCTTGCAAAAGTTGCAGCAGATGTGGGCTTTCTTTCTCCCTGCCGCCCCCCACACTTTTAGCTCCTTTCATGAATTTTGCTGAGCCAGAATTTGTAGGAGGCCAGATTCTAATCTCAGTGATAGGAGTTAAATCTAGAATAAATCATTGGTGTTACCCCCCCTATTACCACAATAGAAATCTAGCTCAATACTGAGCATGGGTGGCCAAGTAACGTAGGCAACGGAAAACAATGCTTCCCAAAATTGCCCATATTCCCGCTGCCCAGGAGGATGGGGGCCACGGTGCAGCTGCCTGGCTCACTGGCCAGTAGAGAGAGCTGGTACCACAGTGCAGCTGCCCAGGTCTCTGGCCACTGGGTTGTATGTCTGGCCAGGAAGAGGAGAGCTTGATACCTACTGGGACAGGTGAGACTAAGATGCTGGGGATCTTCAGGGGTTGGTGGGCAGTAACCTGAGGTGGGGGCCAGCCCCTACCATAGGGACAAGACTTGGTTCCACAGAGAGCAGGTTGTGGAAGTGGTGGGGCCTCTGGTAGAGAGGGCAGGACTGGAGCTTGCCTTCCTCAGCAGGATGTTCACCCACTGTCCATGCTACTGAATTTCTTCTGAAGCTCATTATACCAAATACACAATGGCAGCATCCATCAGCGTTGCTTGTTTATTGTTTCAAAGGAGATGTACTGTCTACATGGCGATGCAGACCTTTTGCTTGGCATGCAGCGGGGAACACAATAATAATGGTGTACTTTTGAACCAAGCAATGCATCAAGTGCAGCGCTATTCTGCATGTACATTCAACAGTTACAAAAACTCAATGTGTGTTAGGACATAGGTGTGTGTGCCTGTTGTCAGTTAATGTGCTTTGTCACATACAGTAACAATTGTATTTCATTCTGCTTTTTGGAGCCAGGAGTAAGTCTGTGTTCACATACTTTAATTGCCCGCAGTGCTACATGCCAGAATGTTCTATCTTCAGTCCTGTTTATAACAAAGTGATTTTCCAGTGTTTGACCTCCATCACATCTTGGGGCAACCTCAGGACATAAATGATTTATAGATTCAAAGAAACTATTTCTAGGATGCCATTCAAATGATCAACTAATGCTTATTAAGGATATAGTATGGGCTCTCATACAAGTGACTGTCAGTTTAAAGTTCGTTAACCTGGTTCATATTTTCACACATGCATCAGTCTAACTGGGTACACCACCATTTCTTCTAATAATTAATGGTAGAGGAAAATGAAAGCAGACTGCTAATGAATTTGTATGATTTACATGATTATCAGCTACTCAAAATTCCACAAGTAACAAAGATCAGTTTAACCTCTTGTAGAAGGTAGCATTACACCAAGCAGGAGAGTAAGCCAATAAGGAAATGATCTGAGGTTCCAAAGAAAAAGAGTTAGGAACTTCGCAGCTTGTTCGTTAGAGAATTAACCAAAATGTTTTACTTTCATTGATTTCACATCAGGAATATTAGAGCTGAGAACTACTCTCTGCTTTCTTTTGCCTATGGGTTTAAAGTGCTAAAAGGACAATTATTCCTATGAACATGTGTATATGATAAAATGAGTATTGCACATTGGGATTTTTTAGACCATATCAGAATGTATCTTATCCATAATGATTGACTAAAGAAGTGAAAATGCTGTCTTGAGTTTTGAAGACTGAGTTGTTTTGGAGTGGCATATTAAAACAATCTTCACTGGATGTTAGCAACTGTGGAAAGATGGCTTTCATCAGGACAGGAATTTCCCATAATCACAAAGGAAGGGGCTAAAAGAATTGCATCTTATGAGATTCAAGTTGGTTATTTTGAACTCTCTTTTCTTATCTCCATCCATTTTGCCTTGTCTTCCCCTCCCCAGATTTAGGTTCATGACTTCACATGCCAAATTCTAGCCATGAATTTTCCTTTTCCTCCACCACCAGTCCAAGCCTGTAATCTCCTACCTCTTGACTGAAAATAATTAGAGATGCAGTAGGTGTGCAGCCTATCTGTTGCTCCTAGTTAGGGATCTCCTGGAAATGTCATATAGGTGCTCTGACTTGTCCCATAGGGGCTGTTCAGTAGGTGAGGGTAGTATAAATAGATCCAAATTTGACATTTTCATTGAGAACAAACATGAGGGCAATTATAAAAAATGAGCATGCATTTCTAGATGAATTAAGACACAACTAAGCAATTAGTATTGTACATTAATTTGGTTTGCTCTATTAAGGACTGGTTTCAAGGGTTGTCATAGTTGGGGGTGGTAGCGGGGATAAGCTCCCACTATCTATAAAATGCTCCCATGGCATGCATCTCCAATAGCCTCTGACAACCGAAGTCCAGCTCCTGGCCTTTATGTGTGGCTTAGTTTCTAAGCCTGGCGAAACTGTTTGCACTGACAGGAGGAGGGGCGAAGGCGGGTGACTGGCGCCTTAAAACCAGCTGCTTCGGGCAGATAGGGCTCGTCAGCCTAGGAAGGCTGCCCACCAAGGAGAAGGAAACTCTAATTTAAAACCTCTGCTGCCTTGCAGCGATACCTAGTCATGGGAAAGGCTTCGGGAGTAAACCCTGAGGAAAAATCTGGAGATGGAGCCCCTAAGGCAGTTTGAGGTTGTGCTCAATCTCACTCTGGCAGCTCCTGCGATGACACTGGTGCCAAGCTGTAGGCTTTCGCCTTTCCTTTGGATTACATCAGTGGTGTGGAGAGGGGGAACCTGCTGCTGGGCATCAGCTGGTTCTTCAAACTTACTTGCCCAGGCCTGCACCCTGGAGAGGACACTCCGGCATCACTTTCTGAGCGGTGACACAACACGGGAAGCAGCAGTTACTGGTATTAAGCTGCTGCACTCGATTGGCATAGAGTTAGGCGCCAGGGGTTGCTTCTGACGGTGGGAGAGGTCTTCGGATCTCATTGGGCAGCTACCGCCCGCCTCAAGCTGGGCAGCCCCCAGCCAAGTAGGTGCTGCCTCACCATGGTCCACTTGCTCCACTGGGTGTGTGGGGCTTAGGGAATCACCGACAGGTGGATTGTTAACCTTACACCAGGCAAAACAAACAAGCAACAAAATAATCCAGCCTTCAGGCTGGGCACATGGAATGTAAGGACCATGACTCTGGGCCTTACAGAAGACCTACAGAGCATTAGTAACCCCTGGAAGACTGCAATCATTAACAACGAGCTGAGAAGACTGAGGATGGACATCGTGGCCCTCCAGGAAACAAGGCTATCATCCTCTGGCTGTCTCAGGGAGAAGGACTTTTTCCTTTTTCTGGCATGGGAAGCCTCCAGAAGAGACTGGGGAACACGGTGTTGGCTTCGCAGTCAGAAACAGCCTAGTTGGCTCAGTCATACCACCAAATGTGGGAACTGAGAGAATGCTGAAAATCCAGCTTCAAACACCAGTGGGCATGGTCAACATCTTCAGTGTCTATGTGCCTACTTTAACTTCTGCCCAGGAAGTTAAGGACAAGTTCTATGATGAACTTAGCATTGCCATCAGTGAGGTACCTTCCCATGAGCCGTTATTCATCCTTGGTGACTTCAACGCCAGAGTTGGCAGCGATCACCACGGCTGGCCATCCTGTCTGGGACAGTTTGGAACAGGGAAGATGAATGAAAATGGACAGCGCCTTCTTGAACTCTGCTCCCAACATGACCTCTGCGTAACCAATACCTTCTTCAACGTCAAACCCCAGCACAGAGTTTCGTGGCGACATCCAAGATCGAAACATTGGCACCAGCTTGACCTCGTCCTCACCAAACGCAGCTGTTTAGGTAACGTCAGGGTGACATGTAGCTACCACAGCACAGACTGTGACACTGACCATTTGCTTGTGTGTAGTAAGGTGCACATCCAGCCGTGAAGATTCTTTCACTCCAAAAAGGGAGGGAGGCCACGCATTGACACTGGCAAGACTCGTGACCCTTCAAAAGTATGCGAGTTTGTCCAAGCACTTGAAGAGGCCTTGCCCCGCCTGGGCGACACTGGTATCATCAAGAGATGGGAACAACTACAGGACGCTATCTATAATACTGCGATATGTACCTTTGGGAAGAAGACAGTAAAGTCTGCTGACGGCTTTGAAGCCCACACTGAAGTGCTGATGCCCCTGACTGAGAAGAAGAGACAGGCACCGGCTGCATACAGGTCCTCTCCCACTGAGGTAAACCTGCAGGTGCTCCGCTCTGCCCGGAGTCAAGTTCAGCAGGTTGCTCGGTGGTGTGCCAACGATTACGGGCTCCAACTCTCCTCCAAGATTCAGCAGGCCACAGACACTGGTAACATGCGAGGAATGTACGATGGGATCAAGCAGGCCATCGGTCCATCACAAAGAACAACTGCCCCACTTAAGTTGGCCACAGGCGAAGTCTTGAAGGACAGAATCAAGCAGATGGAACTCTGGGTGGAACACTACTCACAGTTGTATGCCAGAGACACTGTAGTTACAGAGAGAGCCCTGAATGCCATCGAGCCTCTGCCCACCATGACTGAACTCGAAGCTGAGCCCACCTTGAAGGAACTCAGCGACACGCTAAAAGCACGCTCTTCTGGAAAAGCCCCAGGGAAAGATGGTATTCCCTCAGAAATCCTCAAATGTGCCAGTGGTACCCTAGTTTCAAAGCTGCATGGAATACTTTGCCAATACTGGAGAGAAGGCAGTGTACCGCAAGATATGAGGGATGCTAACATTGTTACTGTCTACAAGAACAAGGGCGACAAAAGCGATTGTAACAACTATTGCAGCATCTCCCTTCTCAGTACCATGGGGAAGCTATTTGCACGTGTTGTTCTGAAGAGGCTTGATGTTCTTGAGGAAAGAGTCTACCCTGAGTCTCAGTGTGGGTTTAGAGCTGAACGGTCCACCATACGAGAAAACTACAAGAAAAGTGCAGGGAGCAGAACAAACCTCTGTATATTGCCTTCATCGACCTGAACAACGCATTTGACCTCATCAGCAGAAAAGGTCTGTTCGTGATTCTGGCTAAGATCGGCTGTCACCCAACTGCTCAGCATTATTAGGGCCTTCCATGAAGGAGACCGTCGTATACGACGGATTCATATCCAAACCCTTTGAGATTCTCAGCAGAGTGAAGCTGGGGTGTGTGCTGGCTCCAACACTGTTTGTCATCTTCTTTGCAGTTTTGCTCAAATATGCCTTTGGAACTGCTACAGAGGGCATCTCTCTCTGCACGAGAATGGACGGCAACCTCTTCAAACTGTCGAGGCTTAGAGCGAAGACCAGGGTGCTTACGAAGCATCTAAGGGAGTTCATTTTTGCTGACGATGCAGCTATTGCTGCTCACACTCAGCAGGAACTGCAGTCACTCATAACTCACTTTGCGGATGCATGTATGGAATTTGGCCTCACAATCAGCTTAAAGAAGACCCAGGTGATGAGCCAAAACGTGGGTAATGAGCCATCTATCAACATGCTAGATTACAAACTGGAAGTAATCCATGAGTTTGTGTAACTAGGCTCGACGATCTCGGACAACTTGTCACTTGATAGCGAGATCAACAAGCTCATTGGAAAAGCCGCCACAACGTTCTCCATGCTGATGGAGAGAGTGTGGGCTAACAATAAGCTCACTGTACACACCAAGGTGCAGGTCTACACAGCCTGTGTTTTGAGCACACTACTGTACGCCAGTGAAACATGGACTTTGCGCTTAAAACAAGAGCAGCAGCTCAACACATTCCACATGTGCTGCCTTAGGCGCATACTCGGTATCTCACGGCGGGACAAGGTCCCCAGTAGCGCAGTGCTTGAGAGGGCAGGCACTGCCTCCATGTTCACCCTTCTCAAACAGAGGCGTATGTGCTGTCTGGGCCATGTCTCACCTATGACAGATGGCTGAATAGCAAAGGACCTCCTCTTTGGCGAACTGGCGTCTGGAAAGAGGCCGAAAAGGCGACCTAAATTGCGCTACAAGGACACGTGCAAGCATGACCTCAGCGCTCTCTCTATCAGTGTGAACATCTGGCATTCAGTCACCTCAGACAGGCATGCCTGGAAACAGGGAGTGAAGGAAGCTCTTGTTGTGTATAAAACTACCTTGGTGAAGGAAGTGGAAGACAGGAGAGCCCTCAGGAAGATCCGTGCCTGTGGTACCAGAGCGACATCCGCCTACTGCTGCTCACAGTGTGGAAAGGACTGCCACTCCCAGATTGGATTGCACAGCCACAGAAGATGGTGCTCGAATCAATCCAACTGGGGCACAAATCCATGATCCCTCAGGACTGAAGGATGCCTACTACTATTTAAGGACTGCATCTTGTGACAAAGAGAAACCAGCTGTTGTGGTGCAAGAGACACAGAAGAAAGAAAGGGGGACATTTAGAAGGGTTTATCCTTCTAATAGGGTTTATAGCGTTAGGTTCGTTTTTGTAGCATTTAAAGAGTAACATTTTTAGGGGTGTGTGTGTGTGTGTGTGTGTGAAACTTTATTTTATCTTTATGGATGCTTAAAGACTACTGAGAACAGGGATGGAAGAATCAGCTCTTCTGATGTAATCTTGGACTGCAATATGCACTGTGACGTGTGAATGTGCACCAATCGATAGAAATGAACAACTAGCTGTGGTCACTCAGCTAATCAGGTGGGTAGGATCCGAATATCTCCTGAAATGGCTGCAAAAGCACAGAGCTTACAGGGAAGATGGCTAGCCTGCTACAAGATGGTCAGTAAGAAATCTTTGAGTTGACATAACAGCATTATACATTTGGGAAGATATACAGTCAGGGTAGGAGAGGTCATCTTTGTTGAGGCACCTACCACTTGGTTAAGTTTCATATTGGACCTTATGGACTGAATTCACTGACCTGGGATTGTGGTTCCCAACCAGAATAGGAAGTTTTAGAAAGGAAGAGGATGAAGATCTGCATGAAAGACTAGGGGTGTGTCTACACTTGCATTCCTCTTTCGAAAGAGGTATGCAAATGAGGGAAATAAAAATGCAAATGAAGTGCATATTTGCATATTTGACACCTCATTTGCATGTTCTTATTTTGAAAGAGCGTCTTTTGAAAGAGGAAAACCTGTGTAGACGCTGCTCTTTTGAAAGTAAACCCCATTGTCAAAAGAATCCTTCCCATTAAATAAAGGGAAGAAGGATTCTTTTGATGATGGGGTTTACTTTTGAAAGAGCAGCGTCTACACTGGTTTTCTTCATTCAAAAGAAGTTCTTTTGAAATAAGAACATTCAAATGAGGTGTCAAGTATGCAAATGTGCACCTCATTTGCATTTCTCTTTCAAAAGAGAAATGAAAGTGTAGATGCACCCTAGATGAAAATCGATTGAAGGGTCTGCTGGAACCTCAAAAGGACCTTCTTTCCTTCTAAACGTCTCCGTATTCTTTGTGTTTTTGTGGTTTCCTATTCAAATTCACTTGTGCATGGTTCACCACTCATTGGTTCCAAGTTATGAGACATGATGGATGAAGTAAACGGGAATATTTTTATCCAGCTGCTATTTAGTTATAATGTGCTCCTGATGACACAAAAAAGGGGATTTATCTCCAGAGCATGGGCTTTTAAAAAATGGATTATAAAAATTAATTAACAGTATCTTCATCTCTGTACATTTCTCAGGAGTAATGCTGCCACATGTATGTTATGCACATTGCTTTATAAATCCACAACTTAGTTTACATTGCTTATTAAAACCCTCCAAGTCACTGGTTTTCACCGCCTACCCAATCTCCTCAAGTGCAAGCAAAAGAAATGAAGGCCATCTCTGGCTTTAACATGTCCTTGATAAATAGTGTCTGCATAGCATTTCCTACAACTCAGAACTGAAGCCATTATTTCAGCAAAGCTTGTTATTGTTCATTAGCACAAAGAGTGTGTAATAAATATAAAGAAAGATTGCTTGGTTTACTGTATCTTTGTCATCTAAAGCAGTTACGAATGACTACAGGGATTGGTCTTTGAATGACTTATTTGCTTCCTGCATAACAAATAACACGTAATTAGGGTAATGTATTGTTTTCTAGTTATGTTAGCAATGTAGAAAAGGCAAACAAAAGAATAATTTTAGCTATACAAGAACAATAGATAATCTTAATACTATCTCATAAGTACTTAGAATGACTATGCATAATCATTGGTGCTGGGAGGTCTTCATGCAAAGGAAGGACAGACACTTTCTGAGTCTACATTAGCAAGTTCTTTTGAAAGATCCGGCCCCATGAGGACTGCTCTTTTGAAAAAAAAAGAAAAGGCCAGCAAAGCACCTACACGCATTTTCTTTTGAAAGAAGCCTTCGAAAGGGGGCACTCTTCCTGAAACAGGAAAGGAACAGTGATTTTGAAAGGAGCACCACATTCTTTTGATTTACTTTCAACAGATGCTGTTGTGTGTACACGATCCATGGGATCTTTCAAAAGAGCCCCCTTCTATATTTTGATTTTTCGAAAGAAGGGGGGGTCTTTCGAAAGATCCCATGGATCATCTACACATAAAAAGCATCTGTCAAAAGTAAATCAAAAGAATGCAGTTCTCCTTTCAAAATCACTGTTTCTTTTCTGTTTCAGGAAAAGTGCCCCCTTTTGAAAGCTTCTTTTGAAAGAAAATGTGTGTAGGTGCTTCACTGGCCTTCTTTTTTTCAGAAGAGCAGTCCTCATGGGGCCTGATTTTCTATCCCTGGCCCTTTCTTTCGAAAGAGCGGGGGCTGTGTGGATGATCACTCTTTTGATCTGCTTTTGTTTGTGTGGACACACTCTTTCAAAAGAAGTTATTTCAGAAGAGATCTTCTGGAAGAGCTTCTTTTGAAAGATCTCTGTCGTGTAGATGTAGCCACGATGTTTAATGAATTCTTTATTACTCACATCATAAGTAATTACTCAGGTATTACACAGGTATTATAAAACTACGGCAGCTGTTCCACATAGGAGATTATATAATGTTTGAATAAGACACCCCTCAAAAAATTAGCATTGGCGAATAGAAATGGATGTTCAATGTTACAAAAGTTTGGGTGTGGTATTCCATTGATTTTAGTGGATTTACATTTGTTAGCAGAGCATCTGCTCCAATGTAGTAAAGGACAGGTGGAAAGCAGGTGAGTATCTTGCTATCAGGTGCCTACATTAGCTGGCTCCCACAGCTAGTATGGGTGGCAGAACTCAGGAGCCTTGAAAAGACTTCACTAAGTTTCAGTGAAGTCATTTGCTTTGGTCATGTAACATCTGAATGACGGTTCCACTGAGGAAAAATTATGAAGTATATCAGATGACAATGTACTTTGGAAATTGTTGGGGTCCGTGACTGGCATCCTGTACTCAGCTATGGGTTTCTCCTGATAAGGAACAGTAGTGTTGAGGCTAGTGAGGTTTCCCCTTTCAAGGTGCTAAAGACATCTTACAATGCTCTTCTTTTTCTCTTCTCTGCTCTATGTGTAGCATGTGTGTCACCATCCTTAAGTGCAGTGGGGAGATGAAGCAGACTTTGGGATGTCTATCCAAATTTCACTTTTTGTGGCCCACTTGTCACAGCACATACATTTATTACTCCAGGCCCTCAACCTTCCCCCATCTATTAGGCCAAGAGACATGTTGAAGAAGAAAACTAGGTTGGTTTGGTATTTGGATATTCCTTTTTATCCTCTAGGTGCTAACAAATTGTTTCTTTAACAATTTGTTCCAGAATCCTTTCAGGTCTAGAATTTAGCCTGAATGTTTGTTAATTCTCTAGGTCCTCTTTGGTCTCCTTGGCAAAGTTTGGTACTATGCCCTTTTCTAGTCCTCTGGGACCTCACCTATCCTCCATGAGTTCTTGATGGTAGCTGCTAATGGTTGAAAACTGCTTCAGCTTGTTCCTTAGGTATCCTAGGATGAATTCTTAGGTGTCTTAGGATAAGGCCATGCCAACTTGACTACGGTGAAAGCCCTTTTATCCTGTAAGCTCAATAAAGCAGCATTTTTGATCTTAACAGAAAGTTGGATTTTTAGTGTGGTTAGTACAGGGCCAGCGAGGGGCTGGGATATGGTAGGGGTTGCAGGAAGCACTCTGGAAGGGTGCAGGTGTTGAGGTGCCAGGAAGGGTTCAGAGTTGGAGGTGAGGTGGTCTCACCTTTGGCAGCCCCCACAAGTGGCTCCTACTCCCTGCTGTTGCTGGTGGACACATGGCCAAGCACCTCTGCAGACACACTGCCTCCAGCCACCACTCCCTGAGCACTAACTCTGTGGCTCCGAGCCGACTGTCCAGGAACCATAGCCAAAGGGAGATGCAGGGAGTGGTGACTGTAGACACAGCTGGTGAGTGTCCACCCACCCTCTGGCACCCTGAGCTCCTCTCATGCCCCAACTGCCTTCTGGACCCAAGTCCCCTCTCAAAGTTTGTGCCCTGCATCCCTCTTTCCTCCAGCATGCTGGATAAAAGGGCTTTTACTGTACATGTAATTTAACTAAATATTAATTCACCTGTCCATTCCCTATTTTGGCATGAATGCCCACACAAAGCAAACAAAAAAGCATGTAAAAGTAGTTACACTGAATCTTGTTTTACAATTCGCAGACATGTTAAAATGACATTCCCTGTGCTTCACTCTGCTCTTGTCTTAGGGAACTGCATATGCAATGCGCAATATTACTTGAGTCGCCTAACTTGGAACAGTATTTCTAGATTAATATTGTGTTCATGAAGCCTGATGATAAAGAATTAGGATGGGCTAGTCCAGGGGTCAGCAACCCCCAACAGGGGTGCCAAGAGTAGCACACGAGCTGATTTTTGTCAGCACATGAGGCGGGAGCTCATCCCCGCCCTCCACCCCCATGCAGCCAGGAGCTTGCTTAAAGCAATGCTGTCGGTTGATAAACAAAGGATCAGCTATTGCTACCAACCACCACCTAAACCATAAATGTCTGCATCTTAATTTATTTATTTATGGAACTGTGGTAAGTAGGACTATCAGTGTCTTTAAAAAGTATCACTGGCACTTGGACTGTACATAGAGGTCAAAAGGTCAAATTTCAGCACTCTGCCTTGGAAAAGTTGCTGACCCCTGAGTTAGTCTGCTCTGGGTTGCTACCAGGATTTGGGGCACTGCTGGCAAAAGTCACAGTGATGCGTGACATCCACCATCTCCAGTCCATGTGCAGTTATACAGCACAGCCCCAGTTGCGGGAAGGACTGCTGGGAGAGTGGTCAGTGCCCTGGCACTAAGAGATTAGCAATGGCCCCAAGCTCCCGACACCAACACGCCTCCTACAGCATTGCAGTGGCAAATTAAAGCTGCCACACATCCATTTGTCTCTTTCAGTGAGGGCATCCATGCTGCCTGTCATCCCTTATGAGGTTAAACCCCCCACAGGAACAACACAGTAATTGTAATATACTTGTGGATTTCAATCATCTCAATTTGCCAGACAATTCCTGGTGCCTGCACATGTACCCACAAACACTCTTTAGACAAATTAATTCTAGCTGAGTCCAGAGTCAAAGGATTCCCCCACCTTCTCAGCACCCTCATTTGAAATTTGTCCTTTCTCTTCAATCTTTTGTCTGGAAGCCTGGAAATCAATCTGTGTGCCTAGGTAATGGTTTTAGGCAAGTGACAGGCACAAAGTGCTTTGAATATCTAGCCCTAAGGTTCTGGCAAACACACAAAGGCAAAGAAATTAAGAGTTAAGATTGCTCCTTCTGTCCTTAACTTGCCCCCAATGGATTTGCCAGTAACTATTAATCACTATATGGTCTGTATCACACACTGTTCTCTGAGTCCTGTGCAGTTCCGGGGGCACAATTGAATGAGTTCAGGAAAGAGTCAGCTTGAAATTTGCTGTAAAATTCCACATCTGTTCATTTGGGAGGTTAGAACAAGAGAGTTTAAAATCTGTCTTTTAATACATGTGATGCATTTTTGAAATCTGTGTGCCTCTTCCTATGCCTTGTTGTGCTGGACTGGAGCATTGAGGCCCTTTTCACAGCTGGCCTACCAGCTATTGTCAATCATTCCATAAATAACCCAAGGAAAATAAGTAGTGTGTTCAATGGCAGAGGAGAGGTTATGCAAAGTATATGTGAGATTGTTATTTAAAATTGAAATTAGTGAATTTCATGAAACCATCACAAATTTTAACAAGAAACCTTTGTCCAGCCTCAGGTAAGAGATCCAAGGCCCCTCACTTGGTACACACTGGCCAAGCCTTTGTTGAAGTCAGAGGAATTACTCAAAACCTGAGGAAATGGCCTTTGATTGTTAGCCTTTCCTGCACATTCACTCTGTCTGTGTCTGATGTGTGAATCAGACAAAATCTTTTTTGGGGGGATATTTGTAAGCCTCAAGCCATCCTTAATGTAATTTCCCATACCCTCCTCTTAGATCCCCACCTTCTCTATCTCCCATCATGCTACAGTCCACACACAGAAGGATTTTATATGGCCAATATTCCACAGAAAGCAAAATTATGCAACTTCAGATTTAAAAGATGTTTTTCTTTCCTCTTCTTTTTTGAAGAGCATATTTGCACTGCACTGAAAAGACAATGTGGTTGAGGTAGCCCAGGATTGGGAAAGTGTAGCACCCCAAGTACATATGTGCACGTCAGATGGTTCTGGGCTTGGGATGCCCTTCCCATTGCTTGCATCACTGTGGCTGTACTCTCCTTTCAGCATGCTACCTCAGTTACAGCTAGTGCAGATATAGCTGCTCAAGCTGGAATTTGTGCCTCCAGATTGAGCTGATGAAGTATCTGGCAATACAGTGAAAAGAGTGAACTTCAGAAGAGGTGCAGAATGGTTAGTGTGGCAGGACCAGGGGGAAGGAAGCCCAAACAAGCAGAAGGGCCTGCAGGGCAATCGGAGGCAGCTGGGTAGGAGACAGCTCATCCTAATTAAAGCCAGCTGGCCCCAATGACTGGGCCAAGTAGAGGCCTTTAAAGCCCTCCACAGTGGGAAGGGCAGGGGGAGAGAGTAGCTACATCTACACGGGGATGCTACATTGGAATAGCTTATTTTCTATATTTATTATAGAAATATAATATATTTGCCCCCAGTTGCCAGGTTGACCCCGAGGGGATCCAGGTCCGGGAGGCCCTGCAGACCCATTTTGACCAGGCTGCGGGGTGACCGCTGGCAGGCCACCGACTGCACCCCCCCATCCTCCACAACACTCCCTGCCCCCACGCCCACACCACAGAGCAACCAAGAGCACCCCCCTCCCACTTTTCTTGTAAATAAATGGACATGTTGTTTGAAACCAAACAGTGCATTCTCTTATTAATAATATATATAGATATTTTCTATATTTCGATGAATAGCGTCTACACGTCCTCCAGGGCTGGTGCCGTCGACGTTCAACGTCGACGTTGGGCAGCACCACATCGAAGTAGGCGCTGCAGGGGAGCGTCTACACACCACAGCGGCCCACATCGAAATAAGGGTTCCAGGAACAGCTGCAGACAGGGTCATAGGGCGGACTAGCACTTCCGGGGCAACAGCAAGCCACTCACTTAAAGGGCCCCTCCCAGACACACTCAGCCTGCACAGCATGCGGTCTGCAGAGCCACTGGCACGCACACTCCATTGAAGCAGTATGGACCCCCAGCAGCAGCAGCAGCACCAGCAGCAAGAGGTCCACACACCCACCCCTGCAGGAGCAGTGTTTGCCCTGCTCAATGCTATGCAGGAGGCAGCTGATCACCTTTTATTCGTGGAAGAGGAGCTGCCCCCAGGGGAGGAGGAAGCAGCCCCAGACCTTGCTGCCCTCTGACCCCCCACCCCCGCCACACACGCCGCTGGCTGTGGAGCTACCCCACGAGCACGGACTGGTGGGAGCGGCTGGTCCTCGTTGAGTGCGACAACGACCGCTGGCTCCAGAATTTCCGCATGAGCTGGCAGACATTCCTGGAGTATTGCCAGTGGCTCACCCCTGCCTTACGGCACCAGGACACCTCCATGCGACGTGCCCTCACGGTCGAGAAACAGGTCGGGATCGCTGTCTGGAAGCTGGCCACTCCAGACAGCTACCGATCCGTAGGGCAGCAGTTTGGCATGGGCAAGGCCACCGTCGGGGCTGACCTCATGGAGGTAAGAGGACCCGTTGGGGGGAGAACCCTGGGGAGGGGAGCCCGGGAGGGGGGAGCCTGGGGGGGGGAGCCTTGGGGGGGGAGCCCGGGAGGGGGAGCCCTGGGGTGGAGGGCCAGACACACCCTGCACACCCCTCACTGGTGCTCTCTCATGTCCTTCCCCTGCAGGTCATCCATGCAATCAATGCCCTGCTCCCCCACAGCTCCTCGTGAGGCTTGGGGACCTGGATGCTGCCATTGTGGGGTTTGCCAGCCTGGGCTTCCCAAATTGCTTTGGGGCTCTGGATGGGACCCATATCCCCATCCGTGCCCTGGAGCACAGCGGAGGACGCTTCCTCAACAGGAAGGGATACCATTCGGTGGTCCTCCAGGCCTTGGTGGACAGCTGGGGCCACTTCCTGGACATTTATGTTGGCTGGCCTGGCAGCATCCACGACGCCCGGGTATTCAGAAATTCGGGCCTGTGCCACTGGCTGGAGGCGGGGACCTACATCCCCCAGCGGGAGATCCCTGTGGGGGACACCACCATGCCCCTCTGTGTCATTGCAGACGCGGTGTACCCCCTCTGGCCCTGGCTCATGCACCCTTACACGGGCCATCTGACAGCCAGCCAGGAGCGGTTCAACACACGGTTGAACCATGCGCGCCAGGTGGTCGAGCGCACTTTCGGCCGCCTCAAAGGGCTTTGGAGGTGTCTCCTCACCCGCCTGGATGCAGGCCTCCCCAACATCCCCCAGGTTGTGGGCGCGTGCAGCGCCCTCCACAACCTGGTGGAGAGCAAGGGAGAGGCCTTCTTCCAGGGCTGGGCTGTGGAGGCTGGCAGGGCCGACGTGCAGCCACCCGCTGCCCCCAGTCGCCAGGTTGACCCCGAGGGGATCCAGGTCCGGGAGGCCCTGCAGGCCCATTTTGACCAGGCTGCGGGGTGAACGCTGGCAGGCCACCGACTGCACCCCCCATCCTCCACAACACTCCCTGCCCCCATGCCCACACCACAGAGCAACCAAGAGCACACCCCCGCCACTTTTCTTGCAAATAAATGGACATGTTGTTTGAAACCAAACAGTGCATTCTCTTATTAATAATATATAGAAAAAAAGGGGGAACTATTTACATGGGGGGGCAGGTAGCATAATAGAACAGGGGTCCAACACAAACTATTTACAAATGGGAGGTATGTACAAAGGAGGGGGGGACACGTCATCAGCCCCACACCCCTAATGTCTGGCGCCTGGGGTTGGAGAGCACGACCCTCACCTCGGCTGGAGCCCTGGCCGAGGCTGGGTGGGGGCTGGGTGAACTGGCAAATACTGCTGGCCGGTGTCTGCAGGCCCCAGGTCCCCCTCGGCAGCAGGCCCCAGGGTGGCGGACGGCAGTTGGAGTGGCGGGCAAAGCGGTGGGCAGTGCTGCATGGAGGCCAGGTGTTCTGCTATGCGCTCGAAGGTCCGCATGAAAGCCCCCCAAGCCTCCTGGTGCCAGGCCAGCGCTCGCTCTTGGAGCTCCAGCCGCCGCTCCTCCACCCGCAGGCACCGCTCTGACACCTCCAGCTGACGCCGGAGGGTCATGAGCAGCTAGGGGTCCGTGGTCGTCCTCTGGTGGCTCCGCCGTCGGCCCCGTCCTGGGGCTGGTTGGTGCTCCGCCGCGGGGCTGGTCTGCTGGGATGGCCCCGGTGGGCTCTCCGGGACCACGGACACCTCGCCGGTGCTCGCTGGGCCCTCTGATGGTGCAGCTGCGGAACACAGGGGGGAAGAAGAGTGGAGACAGCAGTTAGTGTGGGCCCTGACCCGTGGCCCTTGTCCCCCAACCCCTCTGCTGCTGGTTCCCCATCCCCATCCCTGGGAGATGCTGCTGCTGCTGCTGCTGCTGCTGCTGGGTGTCCCACCCCCCCGGGGGGACCCTAGGTTCCGCTCCCCCCATCCCCAGGGATGGGGCATGGCGCTGTCCTGCTGGGGGGCAGGGGCTGATGCACTCTTCTGAGGGACATGCCACTGCTGTCCTTGGGGCCATGGTCATGTCTCTTGTCCCCGTCCCTTAACCCCGGGGGTGTGCACCGGGGGGTACATACCTGACGGTCCGCTCTCACGGTCAGGGGACACCCACTGGGTGGACGCCCTGCTGGAGCTCCGGGACGGGATGGCGATCCGGAGCCCCCTGTCACTGGAGGAGTCCCCCTTCTCCTCCTTCTCCGGCATCCCAGGGGTGGGCTCCTGCGGGGGCCCACTGGGTGTGGGGCTTGCCTCTGGGGTGGACTCTGTCTCCGGAGCCTGCTGGGGCTCGTCGGCTGAGGTGTCAAGAGTGGCTGAGGGGAGGAGATGTACTGGGGGCCCAGGATGGACCTGAGCTCCCTGTAAAAGGGGCAAGTGGGGGGGGCGGCCCCAGATCGTCTGGCCGCATCCCGGGCCCAGGTGTAACTCTGCCGCAGCTCCTTAACCTTACTCTTGATGTGGTCAGGAGTGCGGGCAGGGTGACCCCGGGCAGCCAGGCCCTTGGCCAGCCGAGCGAACACATCCGCGTTCCGCCTCTTGCTCCCCATTACCTGGAGCACCCCCTCCTTGCCCCAGAGCCCTAGCAGGTCCCGGATCTCGGCCTCCATCCAGGAGGGGCCCCGCTGCCTCTTCCCTGGCTGGCTGGCTGGGAGCCCTGGCTCCCCTTGGGGGGGTACCCTGGGGGCGCTTGGGGGGCTGGCAAGCGGCCATCGCTGCGGGGCTGGTGGATTGGGGCTGCTGCGGGTGTGCAGGCTGGCCGCGTGGCAGTGCTGCTGCTGGCATGTGCTCTCAGCTACCTGCACAGGAGCGCAGGGGGTGGGGAGCTTTAAGGGGCTGCTGCACGTGGCGACCATAGAGCTCAGGGGCTGGAGACAGCGTCTCTCAACCCCTCAGCTGATGGCCATCATGGCGGACCTGACTCTTTCGATGTTGCGGGACACGGATCGTCTACACGTGCCCTACTTCGACGTTCAACGTCGAAGTAGGGCACTATTCCCATCTGCTGATGGGGATAGTGACTTCGACTTCTCGCTGCCTTACGTTGATTTCAACTTCGAAATAGCGCTCGCCACGTGTAGACATGGCGGGCACTATTTCGAAGTTGGCACGGCTACTTGGAAGTAGCCGGCTCGTGTAGACGCGGCTAGTGAGAGGTGAGGAGAGAGATGTAAATAGACAGAAGGACAGAGACACGTTTGAGAGGAGTAGAGGAGAGCAGTGGGAACACTGGAGATCAGAGGGAGAGTGGGAGCTTCTACAAGATCAAGAGTGGGGACCTGTGATTACTACAGCCTGGAGAAGGTACTGGGGAAATTGTCTGGGGAAGCGGCCCAGGTAGGAGAGTTGCTACACTAAGGGAGTCAGCTTCTCCCACTGGTAGCTGCACAGGATCCCCAGACTGGAACCTGGCATGAGGGGGTGGGGGCTGGGTTCTCCCCAGACCACCCCTCACCCCGGTGAGGGCAACAGGGCCCTTAAGGGGTCCTAATGGACTGACCAGAGGACAGAGGCCCAGGAATTGGACTTACTATGTCACATTAGCCATTGGTCGTCAGTTCAGGAGAGCACTTAAACATGTACATGAATGCCACTAAAGTCACTAGAACCCAAACACAGGCATAAAGAGAAGCACTTGCATAAGTATGTTGCTGAACAGGGCTTTAAGGTGGCACTTAAGTGATGAAGGATTCTGCTGGAAGCCGCATGTCCTATGGTCCCAGTTCACCAAGTACTTAAGGCTATGCCTTAAGTAGGACTGTGAGGAATCCAATTTGATTTATATGGGATTACTCATATGATTAAACTGAGACATATGCTTAAGCACTTCAGTGAATCAGGTCTTTGGTGACTGTCTTATCCAGGATCATATAAGTTTCCATGTTTTCTCTGGACTTACAAGAAACTTCTTTTTCTATCACGAGAACAGAAAATACCATATTTAAAAGTGCCATTTTCAGAGGGAACCAATTCTATTCCCTGCAGTTTGCTGCAGGTCACAGTCTGGGTTTGTCATGGTGTGTGAACTAATTAATTAGGAGGACATGTATCTTCTAATTAACATGAAAAATAGAAACAGAATAGTGCAATCATTTAGTACACTGACAGCCAAGTGTTTCCTCTTGACTAGTGTGGGGAAGACAATTATGGAGTCAGAGAGTGAAGCTTTTGCCAGTCTGCTGGAGGGGGTATGCTCCATTTATCAAGCTGACTGGGCTGTCATATCAGTGGAAGGACCCTGGAGAGCCCTGACCATGAGATTGAAGGTTGGTACCAATTTACTGCAACACAAACGCATTGAACAGGAAAGAGAGAGCGCCTAATCTCTTCAATTTTCTTACATTACCCTGAAGGCCCTGGAATTAAATGAAACAATAGCTGGTGACAACTATAGTGAGTCTTGAATGCATGACAGGAGAAGTATTAAAATAGCTCAATAGTTTTATTTTATATGAGAGTGTTAATCTTACCCCTGTATAAAGAATAAGGTTAAAAAAGACTGTCTCTTGGATACACTTCTGCCCAAGAGAGGGAGAAACTTATTCAGTGCAGTGTCTGCAGCGTCAAAAACCTGGAAAAATCATATGGCAAACTACCAACACGAAATATTAAAAATGCAGTCTATACAACAAATAAAACTCGATATAAGGGCAGCACAGTTTTGTATTTATACATTCCATTTAACAACATATGCTTTATCCTTCCATCTCCAAAGGACCAAATGGAAAAATCATGGGCACTGCCAGACTGCATGAGGAAAAAAGGTCCATCTAGTCCAGTAACAAGTCTCTGAGAGCAGCCAGTACCGGATGCCTCAGGGGAGCTAGATGGGCGAAGGGATAAATCTATCAACTAATGAAGGTCTCAACTTAATTCATAGAAGAGATTTCCCTTGAGCCTGAAACACACAGCTTTATTTCCCTTGCAATGTTCTCTTAGGCTATGTCTACACAAGAAGCCTCTGTCAACAGAAGTCTGTTGGAAGGGATTTCCCAGCAGAACTTCTGTCGACTGATTGCATCTACACATAAAAGCAGATAGAAGGCACAATCCTCTCTGACAGAGAGCAACCAGACTGCCCCCTCTCAACAGAATGGCTGACTGGAAGCTCTGCAAACAGGGCTGCCAAGTGAACCAGAAGCCATGTCTGTCAACAAAAGGGCCCCAGAACATCTACACATCTGTTTTATTGACAGAATACTGTCAAGATAGGTGTTGTACCTGAAGGGGGAGAGGTATAACACTGCCAGCAGATGTGCCAGGTTTTGCTGACAAACTGTGTTAAATGTGTCAAAGCACATTTTGCATGTAGACGCTCTGTGGTTTTTCCTGACGAAAGCCCAGTTTTGACAGGAAAAGCCACCTGTGCAGATATAGCCTTATGATATATCTACACAGCAGCATTATTCCAAAATAAACTCTTCCAGAATAGTTATTCTGAAATAGCTTATTTTGAAATAACGTTGCTACGCACAAAATGCATTTCCAAATAGCACTTAGCCATTTTGAGATACGATGTCTACACACAGAGCCTATTTTGAAATACAGCTATTGGATGCACTATAGCTTATTTCATAATAGGCTCTATTCCCTGTTGCTGTGACTACATGACCCCTTGCTTTTGGAAAGGGCACACAAATGCAGCTGATTGGAAATGCAAATGAGGTGTGAATTTAAATCTCTCACACCTCATTTGCATACTTGTGTGGAATCTCAATTCCAGAAGAACTAATTTCGAAAGTCAAAACAGCTGTGTAAATGGGGTTCATTCCAAAGGAAACCCTGCTTTCGAAAGCATTCTTCTTCCTCAAAAAAATTAAGAAGGGTGTTTTGAAAGTGGGGCTTCCTTTCAAATGAACCCCATCCACATGGCTGTTTTGGCTTTTGGAATCAGCTTTTCTGGAATCGAGATCCTGCACAAGTATGCAAATGAAGTATGGGATATTTAAATCTGTGCCTCATTTGCATTTCCAATCAGACACATTTGCATGCCCCTTTGAAAGGGAGGGGCAGCGTAGCCACAGCCTGTCTTAACAGCACTTATTTTGAAATAGCTATTTTGAAATAGGCGCTATTCCTTATAGAATGGGCTACATCCACACTAGCAATCCTCTTTCAAAAGAGGCATGCAAATGAAGGAAATCAAAAATGCAAATGAGGTGCAGATTTATATATTTGACACCTCATTTGCATATTGAAAGAAGAAAAGTAGTGTAGATGCGGCTCTTTCGAAAGTAATCCCCACCTTCAAGAGAACCGTTCTTCCCATAAAAAAAAAGGAAAGAAGGGTTCTTTTAAAGATGGGGTTTACTTTCAAAAGAGTCACATCTACACTACTTTTCTTCTTTTGAAAGAAGAATATACAAATGAGGTGCCAGCTACGCAAAGCTGCACCTCACGTGCATTTTTGATTTCCCTCATTTGCATGCAAGTGTAGATGCAGCCAGGAAGAAGAGTTCTTTTGAAGATGGGGATTACTTTCTAGAGAGCCATATCTACATTGCTTTTCTTCTTTTGAAAGTATATGCAAATGAGGTGCCAGCTATGTAATCTGCACCTCATTTGCATTTCCAGTTTCCTTCATTTGTATGCCTCTTTCTAAAGAGGAATGCTAGTGTAGAGGTAGTCATGAGGTTTATCAGTTTCAAAATAAGCCAACAGCTGTTTCAAAATAATTTTGAAATAGGAGTTGCATAGCTAGCATAGTTTTTTGAAATAACAGCTTTGCTGTGTAGATCTACCCTTAGTGTTAACTGTTATAACTCTGGATATTCTCATTATCCATAAACATCAAATCCCTCTGTGAATCTTTCTACATGCTGAGATCACTGAGCATTATTTAAGAGTCTCCTAAGAGACTTTAGTGTAAGTTCAGAGAATATGAAAAGAAAAGAAACTGGTTACAGTATCTTCTCCTGTACACATTTAATACTTGTTCAAAACACACAGCACCTTCCTTTACAAGTCTCCTCATAGAATCAGAAGCATTCTAAATGCCGCTAGCAAGGTATAAATAATAATGTAACATGGTCTTGTATAACCAGGAATAAACCAACAGCATCCTTATGCCTTCAATTTGAAGGACTGCTAAAGGCCATATTTTCTTATTTTTGTGTGGGTTGGCTGAGAGAAGAGTGTGACAATAAAAGGACATACACAATTATTATAGTATTGCCATTTGCAATCCTATAGTTAAAGGTCAGTAAGGTTTTGTATTGTAATATTTTCAGGAATTTATACCTTAGCTATCTAAAAGTTTGCCCCAGGCTAATACTTTCTATGCTGACTCTTAATCCAAAGATGAATTTTCTCCTTTTTTTCACATTTTCTTTTGGGGTTTAAAATATTTTTCCTTATAGACATGTTAAAAACCAACAAACAAGTGCACTAAGTTCAAATCCTCTTCTGTGATCATATATATGAGTGAAACAAATTGAAAATAGTTTTAGATTTGTAAAAGGAAATTCATGAGTACAACTGCTTTTCTAATTTTGAAAAGCAAAGACAACAAAAATGACACACAAACTGTAAATTCAGTTTTATAATGCTCCTAATCTTCCAATTTCTGTCTGCATTGTTCTAAAGGTTTTATGACGCATACAAGCAACATGGGTTCTAATCAGTTCATGCTTCTCTAATCAGTTGTACAATTAAAAATACTTATTATAGGCTGTAATGAGGCATTGTAAGAACATACAATCTAAATTTAAACATTAATTTAAAAAAAAAGAATATCCCCAATGGGATTACTTCGGGGAGAGTCATTGTGCAGCTATGATTCAACAAGGTATTCTGTCATGTTCCTTTCTTCAAGTACAGTATGCACTTTTCTTTAAGCACAAGACAAATAATTGAAATCAATGGGCTGACTCAAATACTTAAAGTTGGGCACATGCTTCACGTACCTTCCTGAATCAGGGCTTCAGGGCTATGTAAGAACTGAAGCCCTGCATGTCAGTGACAAAAGCAAAACACATATTGCAATCACTTGAGCATGTGTTTTTAAAGCCCGCTGACACCAACGAAATTTGGATATGGTCTTAAAGTTAAGCACCTGCTTCAGGGCACTACTCAATTAGAAGCCAAGAGTCTTGCTCTTATCTCCCCACCTCCCTTCTTCAGGCAAAGCTAAGTGAGGGAGAGAGGTGCAGGGGAAAATGTGGAATAGAAGGAAGAAACTTGGTGGAACAGTTTTTGGTGGGAGCAAGGAGTGCAGCACTGAGGAACCATAATGTAGCTGGGAACATGACAGGAAGATCAGGAGAAAAGAAGTACAAAGCTGCTGCTCTTAGGTAAATCCTTCTCAAGCTCCTCAGACAGTGAGCAAGATGGTGGTGGGCACACTGCTTCTTAGAACCATGTCTCTATTGTTTGATCTCTTGGTTGTTGGGTGGGATAAGGAGGAAGAACAAGGGGGCAGAAAAGTGAAGGAAAGGGAAGAGGGCCACTGAGAAGGAGGAAGGAGCAGAAGAAGGATGGAAGGAAAAGTGTATGGTGGGTGGTAAGCATGAGCTAGAAACTGAGGATGGAAAGGAGGTTGTGGCAAGCCACCAATCAACAGGCTGACAACACCACCCAGGCTGTGTCTACACTTGCATTCCTCTTTTGAAAGAGGCATGCAAATGAGGAAATTGAAAATGCAAATGAGGTGCACATTTACATATCTGGTGCCTCATTTGCATATTCTTCTTTCAAAAGAAGAAAAGCAGTGTAGACATGGCTCTTTTGAAAATATATCCCATCTTTGAAAGAACCCTTCTTTCCTTTTTTTGGGGGGGAGAGAAGGGTTCTTTCAAAGATGGGTTTTACTCTCAAAAGAGCCATGACCTGTCTACACTGTTTTTCTTCTTTCAAAAGAAGAATATGCAAATGAGGAGTCAGTTATGTAAATTGTTAAGTAAATCTATACCTCATTTGCTTTTTTGATTTCCTCATTAGCATGGCTCTTTTGAAAGAAGAATGCAAGTGTAGACACAGCCCCAGTGTTCAGATTATAAAAGGCAATCTGCTGAATTCCCTGGTACATCGTAGAGCTGTGTAGGTTTGGGGCCATTGGAGTGTTAAAGAAATCCCTTTCTCCTTTGTAGCTGCTCGGTATTGTCTGCTGGTAGTGATGTAGTCCCTGATGTTCTTGGAGACTAATTCAACCCCTAGTAAGCCTTAGGAAGCTTCTGCTTCCCTAAGGTTTTGTGGCTTTGCACAATAAGCCACCTGGCATTGTGTTCCTACAGGTGGGTTCTCATGGAAATGGAGCCTCCACTTCTCCCCAGTCTGATCCCCTTGCACGCTCTGTATGCTTCTAGATGATTTGTTCAAACACACATTTGGAGCTCAGGACTCACTGACCTCTGTCACTCAATTCCCCTGCTGCTGCTGCTGATGCTTTTTCCTTTCTCTTCACTTCTCTTTACCCTTGACCCCTTGAAGTCCCCCTGTCCCCACTGTCACACTTTTTTGCTGCATTCCCACATTCTACCACTTATTAGTGTCATTTCTGCCCCCAAATGAATTCTACCATCCCTGAACTCCAAAGGTATTCTGATCAGATTTCATCCAACCCTTGTACATCTGGAGTAACTCTTTTGACCTCAGTGGTGCCTATGGATGAAAATCAGACAAGTGTTGAACCACTGTTATTTTTGAAAATCTTAAAAAGTTTGGTTCAATTTCTAGACACAGATTTATGTTGGTTCTTATTCTATTTCTACCTTAAACTTATTCTTTTTTTATTTTGACTGAAAATTAACATTCTGTGATACCATTTTAAGGAATGTTTTCTAATGAAAAAGATTAAGAAATAAATTGCATTGCATTCTAATCCTATGAGGATATTAGTAGATCAGGTATCATCTCTGGATTACATAATGCTGAACTCTCATCTTAATTGCTTTCTGTACATTCTAATATATCCCAAACTTTTTTTAAGACAGGTGCAAATTCTGCCATTGCTGCATTTAGTTAATCTATACCAGTGTGATGACATCCCACTAAAAGAACTTCAAATGTAGAGAATAAAATTAGGTCTTATTGCACCAGTAGTTCTCAACTATCTTTTCCCATGTACCAGATGTTCCTATTTTAAACCTACATTCACCCTCTCGCCAAAAGAACCAGTACTTCCTTTTTATTCCTTTGCAAATTGTAACACTCAGCATGGGGAATTATGAAGCTGAAGGAATAGATTGCTTTTCTCACACTGACTAAATTATTTCCATCTACTCTGGAGTCTTCTACTTTAGTAAAGTTTGTTAAATCCCTTACCTCGGCACTCTTCCAATTTTGAAAGGTAAGTGGCCTAATGTTTATTCCTGGCCTGGCTAGAGAGACTTTTCTGAGTGCCTGGTATCATTCCATCAGCCTACTGCCATATTTTAACATGTAATCCCCAAAAGTTTACAAAAATAAATCATTAGAATAACTTTTTTTACATGAACTCAGATTCAGTTTCTGAATGCATCAATTTAATTTGCCTCTTTCATGGTCATTCCTGATAGTCTCAGCTGCAGTGCCCTTTTAGACAGGAAATATCATGACATTTGATCCATTGTCATGGTGGTAAGCTGTGTAAGCTAAGTCAAGAGGGTGGTGAGGAAATGATAAAATACTTCCCTTATTGGAAAAGAGAAGATATAAATTGCTTTCTTCTGAAAATGAAATTATGATGGATGAATTAATTAACCTCCAGACCTTTATATTTGGCATTGGGATAGAGGCATAAAACCAACACCACATGAAAGGAATATTTGGATTTTCTTCACCAAAAGGTATCAAATTAAAAAATTCCAACAGAGCTCATCCTGGAGGGCACTTTGACTCCTCAACTTTAGTTTTTGTTGGATACTATCCTGAAGCAGCATTCAGAATCCATCTTCTTGTTTTTGAGGAGCCCAAGTTTAATGAAGGAAATATTCATGATCCTGCAGCAAAAAACAGAACTGCCATTTTGTCAAAGTAGAATACAGCCTTGCTACTGGAAACTGATTCTTTCAGCAAGAAATGTGATTTTAATATCTCCTACCAATTTGTTAGTAGGGTCTATGTGCATATTTTTGCAAAATCAGATCTGAATCAGTGTTAAGTGGAGGGAGTGAGGCTAACTGTGAATGGTGAAGGACTATATGGCAATGGAAACAGCCCATGTCCCTTAACAATTAATTTCCAGATGTTCAAAAGTGTGGGCATACTAGCTTGGTCAAAGATGAGTGATAGATGCCTGTAACGGGGTCCACCTGCTTGTGAATGTCCCTCTGTGGCAAAGGTGTGCTGCATAAAGTCTTTTCTGGTTGTCTTCAGGGTTCTGAGAATAGGATCTGACTATCCCTGTTCAGGGCACTGTGGGTTCCTATATTATTGTGGTCAGTTTCCAGCCACAGGGCCTGGGTCCTGCCCAGCTCTATGTTCAGCTTGCACTCAAAGCTGTCTGTAGGGCTGCTGGTCTCCCAGGCACTATATAGACCTGCCTGGATTCAGCTCCTGGGAGGAACTGACTGGCCCTAACCCAGCAGCCTTTTATGTATTGGCCTGCTGCATCCTGATTGGCTGACATAGAGACAGCAACTCTGTCCTGCCAGGAGGACCTCTCTTCTGCTCCTCTTGTTGGAATATGGTGCGGCAAGGGCTCTGTCCTCCTGTAGGGGGTCATTGGAGCTTAGTCCACCCCCTTACAATGCCATTTACATAGATATTACCTTTAGCTATTCATGTATGTGTATACATACACATTTGGGGTATGTGATTTTATATGAAGGTGTGTATATCATACTTAGATAAGATACTTTAGCAATATGTCCAAGAATATAATTAAAAATATATAGGATTTGATTCACCAATGACTAATACGTTCACATCCATGCAAAATGGGTTTAAAATACTCCTAGTCTCATGTATTCACTTTTTACAGGCATAAATGACTAGACAAGGTACAGTGGAGAATCAGGCCCATGAGGTTTTGTCATGTTCTTCACTAATAGAGTTGCTGTGGTTTGACAATGTCTTTGACTGATTCAAATTAATCTATATGCATGAAGCTCAACAAAATAAAAGCCAAAAGCATTGATAAGATCAAAGGGAGACTCTTACATACCAGGCACTGTTACTTACTCAGAGGCTTGATAATTTTACAAAATGTGACAGCTAAAACCCACTGGCACATGCTGCAAAGAAGGATGTGATAAAATAATGCTACTCATCTTCAAGGCTGTCAGTTCAGCAATCAGGACTCCTATTCATCTCTGCGGCCTGCTAACTCAGTGCTACCATGTGATAGATAAACCCTAATCCAAGTGACAGCGTTCAAATCAGAACTGATTTGATTGTTCACATATGATACCACCAGACACCAAAAGTCTAAGGAGTTTATTAAAATGCCTGGATGTATCTTGTAGGCACACTTCCCTTGGAATCTCTAGCAGAGCAGGATACACCAGCTCTTAAACCCAGGGTAATTTGTAGGTCATGAAAATACTTTGGTGGCTCAGTCAGTTCTTATCATAATCTAACTCTGGCTGGAGCATTGAATGCTCAGAAATAACATGCAGTTCAGACCTTGTAAAACCCACCTGCTTTGCTTTCATATCTCACTTACAGAGGTGAAATTTCTTTCTTTTCTCAGCAGACTGGAATTGTTCTTAAAGAGATCAAACATGAACACATTTGTTTCTGTGCCTATAGAACCAGACGGGGAATGGTTATTCTGGCATGTATTACGGTGTTTTGCAAGATATCTTTGACTCTCAGAAGGTAGAAAAGAAGCTTTCAACAATAGTCACAACAGGGCTGGTATTTAAACCCTGATACACTAATTGGAAATCTGCAGGTTTTCAGTGAGAGAATTACAGTGAGGTTCTAAAACAGAACACTGAATAATGCTATGATGATATTGGTGCTTTGTGAAGGTTTAGTGGAGCTCTTTTCTTTCCTTTTTCATCAGTGGTTCCTTAGGTTGTGGAATGGAGCTTTGAGAATAATTGCTCAAGTAGTTCAAAAAGACAATGGAGCTGGTGTAACTGAAGTCAGAGTTGGCCCAATCGCTTTTCAAGGGTGAGATTAAAAAGTGAGCAATTTTTCAAGGAGATCATCTGTGCAGAAATCGAGTGAAATTGTGGGAGTTGTAGGTGGCTATATCTTCTCCACATGGGCCTTATTCCTGTCATGTGCACACTAAGGCTACGTCTACACGTGCAGCCAACATCGAAATAGCTTATTTCGATGTTGCGACATCGAATTAGTCTATTTCGATGAATAACGTCTACACGTCCTCCAGGGCCAGCAACGTCGATGTTCAACTTCGACGTTGCTCAGCCCAACATCGAAATAGGCGCAGCGAGGGAACGTCTACACGTCAAAGTAGCACACATCGAAATAGGGATGCCAGGCACAGCTGCAGACAGGGTCACAGGGCGGACTCAACAGCAAGCCGCTCCCTTAAAGGGCCCCTCCCAGACACAGTTGCACTAAACAACACAAGATACACAGAGCCGACAACTGGTTGCAGACCCTGTGCCTGCAGCATAGATCCCCAGCTGCCGCAGAAGCAGCCAGAAGCCCTGGGCTAAGGGCTGCTGCCCACGGTGACCATAGAGCCCCGCAGGGGCTGGAGAGAGAGCATCTCTCAACCCCCCAGCTGATGGCCGCCATGGAGGACCCGGCAATTTCGACGTTGCGGGACGCGGATCGTCTACACGGTCCCTACTTCGACGTTGAACGTCGAAGTAGGGCGCTATTCCTATCTCCTCATGAGGTTAGCGACTTCGACGTCTCGCTGCCTAACGTCGAAGTTGGTGCCGCTACTTCGAAGTAGCGTGCACGTGTAGACGCAGCTATAAAGAGACAATGCTCTCCACAGACACATTAGGCGAGCAAAGGCTCTGATACAGTAAGGAACTTAAACACATGCTAAACAAGCATATGAAAAGTACCATTGATTTTACTGGAACTATGCTTAAATTGAGGCAAGTGCTATGAATGATTTGCTGAATTGGGGCCCAACATATTAAAATGGAATGTTACTGTGTGGCTCAGAGGAGAATTTTACCCAAATTTTTATGTATTGTAATTATTTTATTAATTAGTAGACTCATCTTTTTTTTTTTTTTCTTTTTGATGCGGGGGGGTATCATTGGTGAGTAATTCTTATTTAAGTTTTTTTGAAGGGAAATGGTCACACCCTAGAGAAAAGTAAGGCAGAGTTCTTCCATCATATTCTACACTTTAAGGCTATGTCCACACGAGAGGATTTTGTTGACAAAACCAGGGGAGCATTCAGATTCCCCAGGCATTCTGGTATTTAACTTTCCTTGACTGCTTAGGTCATTTTGTGAATCTTGCTAGGCAACCATCTGCAGTTTTAGGCATCAAACTTGTGTAAACCTAGTGCGACATCTTGCTATGGAGTTTGATCAGACAACCATCATATTTGTCTACACAAAATGGCATATTCCCAGCTTGTGTAACATCTTTGATCCTTTGTGTAACTTTCTATGGGCTTGTCTTTATTTACCAGATATTGATGCGCCAAAGACTCATCTCTGGGGGTTCGATTTGATGGCTCTAGTAAAGAACCACTCATTTGACCATTGATGATGCCCCCATCAACCATGGTACTCTACCACGTTGAGAGGAGTAAGGGAATCCAATGGTAAAGTTTCTCCCATAGTGGGAACAGTAAAGAAATTTTACCCAAGGCACACCAGCTCCAACTACACTATTCTCATAGCTGGAATTCCTTATGTTAGGTCAACTTTCTCCAGTAGCATACACCTGACTTTACACACATCACCCTATTTTCACAGTGTTCAGAACTTTATCCATGCTTGAATTGGTATCTATTGCCATATGCTACTGTGGCTTAGTTTAACATTGATCTCCCTCCCAGAGCAATTTGCAATCTATTATATTATAGTCTCTAGGATCCCTAAATATGGCTGAATTTTATAGCAATTTGGTAAATAATAACCTATCTGTACCTGGACTTTCGCTCTTCTCAATAACTACACTCACTGATTGCTGCTATCTTTACAAATTTATCTGGAACTCAAGTGGGAAAAGGATATTTCTAAGCTGTCCTAACCTGAGCATAGTTTGGTGTAAATTTTTCATGTGTGCTTATTTTCAGTACAGTAGATGGTGTGGCATATCGTGCTGATCAAAGGATTTTATTGTCGTCTGTAATGGCAAGCTTAATTTTTCAGGGGGGATTTGCTGAAATCCTTCTGTGCTCATAATAGAATGTTTAATAATTGGACTGTGAAGACTCCAAGTCTGAAATTAAGGGCTTGCTTGCATCAATACTTTTTTTTTTTTTTAAGTAAGAGCTTGCTTTCATATGGGCAATTGCCTGACCATTGCAAATGTGCTATCATTGCATGGTAGTTTCCATCATAATATGGTTCATCATATCCTGTTTTCAAGTATCAGCGGGGTAGCCGTGTTAGTCTGGATCTGTAGCAGCAACGAAGGGTCCTGTGGCACCTTATAGACTAACAGAAAAGTTTAGAGCATGAGCTTTCGTGAGTTAACTCACTTCTTCAGATGCTTTTCTGTTAGTCTATAAGGTGCCACGGGACCCTTCGTTGCTGCTACATATCCTGTTTTGTTGCTGTACATCAAATAATTCTCCCATCATGTGATATCTATGTGCAATGAGCAAAGCCTTTTAACAAATTTTAACATGCTTTAAACCCTTTGGTGACTCCGGACATATTTACACATCCTCCTTAACATTCATTTTGAACGTCAGTTTGGAAAACACTAGTGTTCCAGGGCTTGTAATGTGTAACTGCTTGCTGCCCATATTTCGAGTCTATATTTAGCATTTTTATAATTGTTCCAGTAAGAACTCACTTAAATGGGGCAACCAACTTGTAAAGGTAGATTCTATCCCCAAGGCTGACAAGATGGTCAGAAAAAGAGACAGGACTGTGTTCAAACATCCCTGACCTTACAATATGCAACACCCGTTAAAATCAGTTAAATCCAGGGTAAAGTCAGTCCAAAGTTTTTAAGCACAGGGATGGTGCCAGGCACATAAGTGGATTATAAAGTATTTACTGATACTATGTTTCTTGAGCATCTAAATGCAGCTTACGGAAATTACTGTCTGGTCAATGTTTTGGGGATCAGAATTTGATGAGGGGTTGCTTGGTGTCTTCCAGATTCAGCACAGGATTTAAACATGCATAACATGTGACTCCTCCTGCTTAATGTTAACTACATGGGGCTTCAAAAAGTGTTTACATTACTTTCTGAGATTTGTCAGTCCAGTTATTTTGGCACTTTTCTTCAAATGAGTTTTTCACAAACTTGGTATTTTAGCTCTATTTGACCAGCTCTGCTGAGTAGTTGTCAGGTGTCACATTTGTTCATTTCACAATATTCTGTGTGATGGTTAGCTACAATACATTTAAAAAGCAATGCTTCCTTTAATGTAACCACATTTATATGTTCATCTTCATTTGGGAGTGCTAACAATAGGTAGTGGTATATTTTTTTTAATACAGCAAAAACTGCGCCTCTCTGCAAGGGAGAAAAACCACTCACTCATGCCATTTAGCTCTTTGTGGAGGGTGAATTTCGGTGGGTTTTCACAAGCTCTCCTCGGAAATGCTGAATAAATGCTGATCGTGTTTGCTACCTGTACCTCCATGTGTTTTATATAGGGTACATGGTAAGTGTTCTCAAAAGTACAATCTTCAGATTTTAAAATCTGTTGGAATTATTCATCAAAAGTGAACTCTGACTGTTTGTAAGCAGCTGTTTGGGTAAAATCCATTCTTTTTCATTGCTAGTTGAGTTAAAAATAGTCTGAGTCTGTATAGAATTACTTTATTGTTTTATTTGATAGTAAGAAGAGATAGAACCTTGCTAAGAGGGTGACAAATTCAGTTACAGTCAACCAGTACTTGACAGATTCTATCAGAAAACCAAACAAGGGAAGAGTATGTATGCCTGCTACCAGCTGTCACAGTATTGAACAATGAATGTTTGATGAACCCGACCTGCAAATATTGCACACGTTCCTGTGAAAGTCAGCTCCAAGTAGTGACTGGGCTGAGAAAATTGACAAGAAAAGACCTTGGTGGATAATAAATAATGTTATTTCAGGTCTCTGTTGAAAGACTCATCTAAGGTGGAGGCTAAATTACACCTGCACTTTTATTAAGTTAGATATATGGAGACAAATCAACCATGTGGTAAAGGCAGAGCACTCCACTGAAGTCAATGGGACCATATCCTCCTATACCAGGAATGAACATAGCCCTGTTCATCTCACCAGAAGATGAAAATCCTGTTTGATAATTGTGAGTTTCCAAATAACTTAACAGTGAAATATTTATATGAATATACCTAGTGAAAACCTGACCTCGTTACTCTGTTCTACCAGCTTTGTCCTGACTTGTTGATGGAGCAAATAGCACAGAAGAGAAGGAAGGAAATAATTTTTCAGCTGAGGCAAATATAAGGTATAAAGGACACATGGTTACTCCATTGGGAAAAAGCTTTTGACCACAGGTCCTTCTGGTATTTCATGCACAATGAATGTGATCCCGTGTGGCACTTAGTACCTTCAATTCCCACTGATACCAATGTCAGTAGCAGGTAGCTGTGCTGAGCATCTCGTAATTTTGCCCTATATCAGCTGCATTTTCTGTCCATGAAAAGTTTGTCCTCATGCTAAAAATGCTGATGTGACATATGCAACTCACCTGTTGGGAGCCAGCCGGAGTAGGTAGGCAGGATATACAACCAATAGGAAAATGTTTTGCAAGACATGATGGGAAATTACAGGAAGCATTTCACCACGAGGAATTATCAGGGAAGGCTTCTGCTAAATGACACAATCCCTGTCCCTTTTCTGTTCAATGTCAGCGTGCACAAGCATGCAATGTTCCTTGTCAGTATTTTCCGTTCGATTTGATTTCTGCCTGCCCTGGAAAGTTCTTTCCAAGATTGTAGGCTTCATTTTCTAACTTGCATTTTAAATTTTCCTTCAGATTGCAGAACATATATGTTAACATTCACAAAGAGTTCAGTAGGGGTGCCTTTTTGACTTCTGGTGACTCCAGTAACAACTTTTTTTTGCTGGTGTTTTAACATTTTCCTTTGCTAGATCCATCAAGAACTATCCAGATATATCAGTAAGAAAGCAAAGAGAGAGATGCAGCACAGAAAATAATACAGCATTATTACTGAGCCTTCTTCTGGCTTGCCTCCTCTGCATCTTTCACCAGCTGCTGGGGAGTTCGAGCTTGCATCTGATATTGGTAAGGAGTGCCTGTGACAGACTGCTGGCTAAGAAGAGTGAGCCACAGCTCTGCCATGTCAATTGCAACAGAAAGGGTAATTGGAGCTGGCTGAGTAAGCCCAAACCCAAAAGGTAAATGGGGAATAGCTGCAGGTGTCGTTAGCTACAAGGGTATATAAATCTGTCAGGAAGGAAGGAAGAGGAGTGGAAGGGGAGGAGCCAGGCAGTGGGAGGTTGTGTCCCCCAGGTAGCTGCAGGAGCTTGCAGTCTTTAAGCTGACTAAGGTGAACCTGTGTATATAGAAGGTGGTGGGAACTGACATGGACAATAAAGGGCAGGGGTGCTTGCGCCAGTCTTAGACTGGTTTGTGGGTTCAAAATGGGCCCAAAGCTAAGGGGCCTGGGTGTGAGCCTGTTACAGTGCCTATACTCAGTATGCAAAATACAGTTAAAAACAAACAGTGCTCATATTTAGGTGAGTAAAAACCAGCCACCCCACAGATGTGAGACACCAATACCCTTCTTCTGCTTATGTCTTCCCACTTATCTGTTCACCAAAAGAAAGAAAAGAGGAATCTGCAATATCACTATGGCCTATATTGTTGAAAAGGAAAGCTAAGTCTCTATGGTGTAAAAGTTAATTCAGCTCTTCATGAACTATTTCCGACTGTGATCCTGATTGGGGATATTGGTCCTTATTTTGCCAACTTTAAACTGTATTCACTACTTTGTAAATAAATGAATAGATCATAAGCAGGAAGGAAACCTATCTTCAAGTTTCCTAAAATCGATATGGATCAGAAAGATTTAATACTACTAAGGTGAAAGTCTATGGAGCTATTTCTGATTTATTTATTTAAATTCACAAAATGCAATTTCTACTTGAGAGCTGATTATTACAAGTGCTATAAAATACTAAGAACCACACTTTGCTACTTTTACTCACACTAAGTAGACTGTATTTAAGAGCTGTTGTAGTAAATTACTGTTCAACATTAAGGAAGGCAGAAATGAGCCCTATGTGATTATCATAAGCTTAGTGAAAGAATGTAAATACCGTACAGAAATTTTAAAAGAGAATTTCACATAACTTCAAATTACTCATTGTACTGAAGAACAGTATAATTAAAGGATCTGCAAAATCTTTTTCAGAGGATCTACCCATACTGATTAAAATAGTTGAATCATCCTTTTTATAAATGCATTTCAGACTATACAGTTACTTTTTGAAAAAGCCAGCCATCATGGCCTGCTGAAGATATTACAGTAAACTCTTTCATAGCCAGCAGCCTGGAACTGGGAGGTTGCCAGATATTCCAATATTCTGGATAATGGAGAGGTAGAGGTAGCAATGCATAACACTAAAGAAAAACAAGATTAGATAAGAAACAAACAAAAACATAGTCAGAGCTCTTCATTTACCAACAACAGTAGTAATGTACACTGTAAGATTATACTTTATTTGCTGTGTGTATTTGTATTTACTTTCATTATACTGTATTTATGGAAAATATAACTAAAATTTACTCGTGGTTAAAATGCTGATTATTTGAGCATTCTAGATGATAGAGTGCTGGATATGAAAGAGTTTACTGTATCTGTTGTCGTCCAAAACCTGAGAGATGATACTGAGGTTCAAGCTAGCAAAGTTTGGTGTTGTCACCACTATGGCACAGTTCTGTGACAACTTGCCGAGAGAACTCCTAACGCCAGATTTCAAACCAGATATAAGTTGATACAGTTCCATGGAAGTTAGTGGAGTCACACCCAAGGAGTTATTTTATCAGCTTGTGTCTCTTCTTTACCCTTCTAATTCTCCTGCAGAACAGGAGGAGTCAATACATTTGTATCATTGTAGAAAGGAAATACTGCATTACATAGAACATCTGATTTGTCATTGTAGTAGAGCAGAATCTGAACCACCATTGTTTAAAACACAACTGTGAACTGATATCAGCTGATGAATACGGCTGGAGAATCTCTGTGGACAGCTTGTTTTACGCCAGTGCATTGGTTCATATAATAGACCCACTGTCTAAGATAAATACATTTGGAAAGTTTTAATAATACTGGCTGCAGGTGGCTAGAATGTATGAGTGAATTGACCCATGGCCTGGCACAGCATTTGCTTCACTCCCTAATTTGAGATTAGTACTTCTCCCATCCCCACCTCTAGTTTAATATTTAATGACCATGTCCCGGTGGGAAGTCAAAATATTGAACATGGACATTTTTTTTCAGAAGGGGTTGTTCCCTGATTCACACACCCCTTGCCTTTCTGTTGTTTTTTGTGGTGCTCCACTGGTTGACTGGCTATAGCTCCTACCAGTGTTCTTTTTTAAAGAAAAAGAAAATAATTTATTCACTCAATATGACCTAAATAATTTCAGGTGGACATGAGCTTTATCCAACTGCCAAATGAATTTTCTTCCCATTTTGTTCAAGGTTCATTCATCTCTACTAGCTGGAAAAATCTCAAAGTGGAGAGAAGTGAAGGTCACACCCAGGACTATAGGGATGTGATTGTGTAAAGAGATGGTCAGAAGCAGTGGGTTTTTTTTTCTAGAAAAAAGGTGCTGGAACTCCCCACAGCCCCAAACCACCCCAGGCTTAACCCCCCGCAGCCTCAAACCACCCTGTCTGCCCCCAGGCTTAACCTCCCCACATCCACAAACTGCGCCCAGGGTTAACCCCTTTGCAGACCCAAACTGCCCTCACTACCTGGGATTCACTTACTTACCCAGGAGCTCTGTGTGCTGCTGTTCCCCGCTCCCCCCCAACTGCCTCACCAGACACGGTCTCCTCTTCACTGTGGCTGTACAACTTCTCCCCTCCAGCTTCCCGCATGTACAGTGAGGCAGGGGCAGCTCCCAGCACTCTGCAGCACTGAAAAAGTAGGACTCAATTTAATTGGTTTAATGGCTGGATCCCTCCTGCTGACCATTAAACCAATTAAATCAAGTCCTGCCCTTTTGGCGTGCCAGGGAGGGAGCTAGAGGAGTGAGCAGTGGCAGCAGCGGGAGCCACAAATGGCTCCTTAAAGAGCCACATGCAGCTCGGAGTCAACCAGTCAGCTTCCAAATTGGTGGTGCTGGAAAACAAGGTGTTGAAACTCCATTCTGGTGTGTTCCTCCAGAAAAAAATCTCTTGTCAGAAGTCTGGTCACACCCCTGCTGCAGAACACAGGCCATAGAACTAATTCCAATTTGAGACAGAGCATATCTTTAAGGGAAAGCATCCAATTGCAATTTAAAAATTGCCAGTGATTGAGTGATCCGGCAAGTTGTTCCAATGATTGAATAGCCTCACTGTTAAAAATGTGTGCCTTGTTTTCAGTCTGAATTTGTCTAGCCTTTCAGCCCCTCGACCTTGTTAACTCATGAAACATTATCTGGTCACACTAGCGGGGCCAGCCCTATGTTTTGTAGGGCTGTGTGCAGCCAGATGGATGGGCCTCCCAGGCACACTTTCAGGCTTCACGCATTTGTTGGAAAACGCCAGAATGGTATCTCAACTCTTCATAAATCCCATGTCTTCTCTTTCCTTACTTTAATGTGTAGGGAGGAATTTGAACCCTAACATAGTATATAGCCATGCCCAGGACATACGAAGTCATGGAAATGTATTTAAATATAATAAACCTGCTTCTTCTTTCATTTACACTATTGCAAGTCCATTTGATTTGGATGGAATTGCTCCTTATTTGTACCTGTATAACAGAGCTCAGAATCAGGCCCAGTGCACGTATATCATTATTGATGGTGGTTATACAGTCTTTGGATGGATGTAGACTTTTGGAGGGGAATACTTATTGTTCATCATAAGGTTGTTAGTTTTTTCATTCTGATTCAACTCTTCCACAGTGTTTTTCTGTACTCTTGGGATATACTGTGTAAATCACTGTACTGTGATTTCACTACTTCAGACATGTACAATGTTACATCTCTCTCCCAAACCTTTCTTCCGGTGCTCCCAAGCATCTTTTGTTTCCTGAACCAGCCCCCTTCTCTTAACCACCTCACTGTCTTCTTTTCCTTTTTTCATTTTTTTTCTCGCCTTAATAAACCTTCTTCCCCAGTCTCTTCTACTTTCATCTACGTTCTCTTTTTGCCCTCCTCTGCCCCTGTGTCTCCTGGTCTTGTTGTTGACACAAATCTTCCTTCTCTGCAACACACCCCTCAACACTTTTCCTCATTTTTAATCTATGTGCTGCAGCGGGGGCTGTGTGTTACCATGGACACACCCTTAATGCATGCTTGGAGCTGGCCCTAACAATAGGGCATAATATTGACGTTCTGATTTTTGTTGTCCAATTTAACAATTTATTTGCCAAATAGAAAATTATTCAGCCATGGCTTGTGACTGGCACAGCAGTGAGGCAAGCTGGCAAACTAGAAAAGACAGTGTTGACAAACCTGCAGAGTCAGGGACCTTTGCTGCAGCTGAAACACTACTGGGAAGTTCCCTGCTCATGCTTCTGTGCCACATGGTGAGGACAGGCTGTTACCTGCTGAGAGTTCTCTGGAGATAATAACTTGAGCCTCAGGGGGCTCCAGATGTTGCTGCCATTATCTCTGCTCTGGCTGGGACACATCAGAGTTTCAGTCTCTTTCCTGGTTAAGAGAAACCCTCCATCCACTGTTCCCTTGGAGACACATACAGTTCTGACCATAGGAAAGAAGGTTGCATATTTAATCATTGGTGTTACAGCTAGTGCATCCTGGATGCAGTGGATTGGGAAGGTGTGGGGAATAGGCATTCTTGAAACATCCCTAACTCGATAGTAAAGACAGGGGGAGGGACCCTGAGCATCACACTTCAGATTTATTTGATGGTTGGTACTCTCAGCCCATAGTGGGAGCACAAGATTTTCAGAAAGTGTATTGGTGTATGTGTATGTCTGTTTCTCTCTGTTTTGGGTATTTACAGAGATCCTATCAGTACAGTATCTAGATACCACCTAGGTGCCAAACACCTACAGAGAGCCCTGGGAGAAAAGGAACATTCTTATCTAAGCAGTGATTTCATAAATTAGTTCAAGAGGTTATAATTGCTTGTACTACATGGGGAGTTCCCAGGGGGGCATTACACAGCCAAGTTTCTACATGCTAATGTACATATTAGAGTGTGTGTGTGTGTGTGTGTGTGTGTGTGTGTGTGCACGTGCATGCTAGCTGGGTTCTGCACAACCATAAATGGAGGTAAAATACCAGTCCTGAAAAGCTAATTTTTTTTTAAATTGTTACTATGCAGCTCAAGGCCAGACTTTTTGTTGATAGCTATATTGTTTACTTACACTTTTTATATAACTTCTGGATCAATGCCTGTATTTTACCACTGATTTCTCCTTGACAGACATCGGTTCTTAAAATATTGAGGCCGTTTCTCCAGAGTAGTGAAAATAGGAGCCAATGTCTTGTTCTCTGCCAAAAATCTTTCTTCTCAGTCAGATTGTTGTCAGTGACAGTACAGTTGGCAGTTCTTGCTTTGGGGAAGCCTGAGGTATAATGCAATTGCAGGCTATTCATACTTCACAGGTTGAAGGTGCTATTTTTTTCTTCACTACGAAGAATCTGTACTCATCCATTTCTTATTTTCCTTGACGGGGCTGCCATCAACTGTCATTTCATGAGACTCTGATGGCAAATGGAGAACAAACTGTCGTGCTCTTGTTAACTCTGCCTTGGACTGGTTTCAGAGTATCCACATATTTATCATTTCAGTTTGATTAATAAACTCACATGAGATTTCATTCCTTTGCCACATGTGACCATTGGACCTATGACTGCATACAGCTGCCAGTGTAGCCCTTATGCATGTAGGCAGCAGAAGACAGTGTGTTCATATGTGGATTTTATCTTCAACATGTTATTTGAGTATGTATTTTGTTCAGTTTTTCACAGCAGTGGTGCGCTGTTCCTTATCATTTGTGTACATGGTAAAAACAAAATAGATAAATAAAGGGGCTACCTGTACACTACAGTGATCCTTTGAAGAAGTTCTTCTGGAAGCTCTCTTCTGGGAAAGCTTCTTTCGAAAGAGTGCGTCCACACACAAAAAAGTGGATTGAAAAAATTGGTCTGTTCTCTCTATAGACAGCGTCCACACAGCTCGTACTGTTTCTAAAGAACAGTCTAGGGATCAAAAGGTCTTGCACAATGAGGGCTGCTCTTTTGAAAAAAAGGGCCCTGGGGGCATCTTCACATGTTTTTTTTTTCTGAAAGAATAATTAGGAAACAGGTGGTCTTCCTCACTGGGGGAGGAAGAAGGCCGGCAGAAAAAGTGCTGCTTTCTTCCAATTTAATATCAAAATGCATTTTGTCTGTAGGTGCTCAACGGGATTTTTCAAAAGAGCCCCAGCTTTTTCAAAAAAACTCACTAGTGTAGATATAGCCAGGGAGTGGAGAAAAATGCAGAAAAAGTACAAAATCTGTCTAGTCCATGTAATAGCATACGTAATTATTTGCTGGTTTGGTTTCAGTAGCACACATTCTAATAAAGCAGGGAACAGATTATCCACAAAGTTCTTGGTATGCATCAGAGACAGCTTCATTATAAAAGGTGAGAAAAGTGACTATGGAAGAGGCTACTCTACTGTGAGGCTGACAAATGGGGGGAACTGGTTAAAAATGTCAAGGTAGAAGACATCTTGGGTAAGGGAATAATTCTAAGGTATGGTAGGAAGAAAAATAGCAGAATTAGGACATTGGCTTCAAGGAGGAAGACTTTACCTAAACTCAGAGAACTGGTAGGTAGCAACATAAGCAAAATGGAAAAAGGATTGAAGAGAGCTGGAAGATTTTTCATCAGGCATTGTTAAAAGCAAACTACCACCAAGCATAGGAAAAATTGCCATTATAGTAAGAGGCCATCCTGGCTTACGCAGAAGATTTTCAGTGGTCTGAAAGGTAAACAAAAAGTCATAAAAAGTAGAAACTAGATCCAATTAAGAAACATGAATATAAAAATGACATAAGCATGCACAACTGAGTAAGCACAACGCTGAGAATGTGCTGTTTCCATCAGCTCTTTGACCAATAAAGTAGTTTGCCAGAATATGCACAGAAAATTTAATCAGAAGCAAGTGAAAATACATGATTTCATTATAAAATTTGGGCAAATATTTTCAGAACAATATTTGTAGTATTAGCCAAGTCCTTGTGGCTTGTATCTCTGAAGAAGAATCACTTGCCGTCCTTCCTAATTACCTGATACAGAAAATTTGGTGAACAGATGAAGTAGAAGGGATCTTTTTTTTCATTTCCTGTTTTTACATAGCTTCATGAGGCTGACTAACATTCAGCCAGCATTGAAACAACTGTTGTCTCCAACTATAGTCAAGAAAATGGACTAACCAAAAGGAGTAGTTTGAAAGAACAGCCTTGTCTCCAAAAGATATTACTCCTATTGTAAAATAAATATATTTCATTTAAAACTAGTAGATTTGTACCTCCTTTTGGTGGATTTTTCAATAATGATTTCTAGGAAAGCATAGAAAACATGAGGTAAACCTCTAACTCACTGATATCTGAGGGTGTCAAGTAACAAAAGTATAGCACTGAACATCAAGGTTTAGTCCAATAACTTATCATCCGACATATATTTTTATTTTCAAACTGAGCATTTAGCTTAGATGTATGTATAGGTATCTTGTATTATATTTTTAAATTTAAAATAACTCATGTCAACAATACAACAGGTGGAAATGGGGTCCCATTAAATCCAATGGAAAAATTTCAGTGGGATTTTACACAGCATATGTGTAGCTTTCAAAATGCATAATCCAGTTTCTCATTTAATGGTAAATGAAACATAGGCACAGTGTGTTTTTACATATGAAAGCCACTCCATTGAAGTCAGTAGAGTTATAACAATTTATACCAAATGAGACTCTGGCCCTGTGTCGTTACATAAGTATCCTCTCCCTCACATGCATACATGTGTTTGCATGTAACACAAATTGCTCATGACTTCACCATATAATCATGTATGGTTGTTTTTTTCTGATGGTGCATTTTCTATCAGACTGGAAGAAGTAAAAATTCTGATGTATTTTAAACATTAATTATTGCTGGCAAAATATGCATAAACACCTCCTGCAACCACACACATGCATAGTATTAGTTTTAGTTGCAGAAACAGTGGTAAAGTTGTTTGTCTTTATGTCAGTAATTATAAAAAGAAAATACATGACAGAGAGCGGGGAAAAAAGGGAAGTTAAATTTTCACTGAATGCATCCATGGTGAACATTCTCAGTTAATATTATGACTTTAAAATAGTATGTGCTATTGGAAACTACTTATAAAGTTTGGTATGTGCATGTAGTCTGTTGGTCTTGACTCTGACAGCTGCACTAGTGACAGTTTTCCAGGTCTCAAGTAAGGAATAAAAGGGATCATTTCTTTTCAGAGCAGTTGCTCTTTCAAGAGACAGAATAATCTGAAGGGAGGAAAGCATTTGAACAAGTTTATAGAGGAGGTAATTGGTAGTCATTCCAAAGCCCTTTGAGGAGAGTAGCTTAGTACCAGTAGCAGGTGTTATTTGTGTTGCCTCCAGGAGCAATGGATTAAAAGACAGGAGAGAAGGAAATAAGAGTCAAGGGAAATGGATGAGCAAATCCCTCCAGAATCACAGGCTACTTGCTAGTCACCCATTAGATAGAGACTTCATTGCAAGCCTTAATGTACACAGTGAAAAATGAATCTTAATTGAAAACAAAACAAAAACCTTAAGCTAGCAATGTAATTTGAGGTTCAAATGGTGTCAAACACTGGAACCAATGCAGATGCAAAGGTAATGTACACCATCACAATATTATTTTAATTGTGTTTTATTTGTTTAGTGAGCTGAAGGGGAGGAGACAATTTAGTACCAAAATACTGGAGTGCTTTTTTTTTTTTTTTTTTTCTAAACCAAGCCATCATACAGCATGGATGGAACTTGCCAAAAATATATCTGAAGTTCATGCTGGTCAACATTGAAAAGCATATAGACTTTCAAAGGCGACAGTCTTAATCCCATGCTTATAATTTCTTGGGCAGGAATAACATGCTACCGTCTTCAGGTGGAGGCTGGGCTTCTAATAAAATGCCTTAATTTTGTCAAACTATACGTTAAAGTTGGAGTGTGATCATGAGGAACTGCGCATCTGACTCTCGGATGGCTTAATGCTAGAAGTCAAAAAGAAGAATTTGCAGTGCTATTTGTTTTGTATTCAGTTGCTTCTTCTGTCATCGTTATTGTTGCTGAGCACCTTCCAATAGTGTATTAAACATAATGACACATCTGAAAAGTGCTATTTGTTCTTTCATTCTCTTCCCAGGAGGAAAAGTGTGTGCAATGGATTGCCCTTTTTGTATTTTTGTTTGTTTTTGCTTATTTTATAATATGTGTGATGTTCTTGGTCTCTGGCAGATAAGACATAGCCAACGAAAAGAGCCTTCCACTTGGAGGGAAAGTTGGTCTGGTTTGTGATGGCCGTCAGTGAATGGGGGAATTCCTTCCACCGTCTCGGACCAGTCACCAAGAATGATCTGTTTCCTGCCCAGACAAGAGTTTTTTATTATGTCAGAGGAGTAAAGGTTTCATTTGCCATCTTCATCTTGAAGCTTTAGGTGATCTTTATCCTGAGCCTTGTCTACACTGATACAATTGTGTAGGATACATGTTGTGACACACTGCATTCTTCAGCCTGTGGTACGTAGCTATATGCAGCAATGAAAAACTCTGTCATGAAGGAGGCAGTGGGAAAAGACTCTGGTGACAACTGTCGCAAGGAAAGTCTCTGATAATAGGATGCTACAGTGCTAAAAATAGCAAAGGATAAGGGGGAGGCATTGCTAGGGCGTGTAGGGAACCATTTAGGCTATACATCCTTAGGTTCTGGTGTGGCTTTCCCTTGCAAAGGCAGTACTTCACCATCCATGGTGCTATTTACACCCATGCAAGGGGGACATACAGAGTATGTATTTTACATGCTGCCATAAGTTATACATGTAGACAAAGGTAAGAATTAGGATCTTGAATTTGAACTGAGGAGTCTGTGAATGTTTTTGGGTATAATGGTGCTTGGGAAACAAGTGATGTGAGTAGTCTGGGTGTTAATGATGCCTTAGCTGCTGATTTTCTTGATTTAGTTGGTAGGACATATACTTAAGCAGCTCTAGCTGGTAGGTTAATAAGATTTTTTTGTTTACCAGACCAGTTCAAACTGATGTGGGGAAAGGCAGAATTTTTTTCCAAACTGAATCTGAAATGAACTTGAATATTTGTCCAGTTTCGATCCGTACCTCTTCCTCTTCCTGCCTGACATGCAGCAGGTCATGACATCCTCTGCTTCCATTTTATGAACTTCCAAGGCACTTCAGAACCTGCTTTCATCCCTCCTTCCCTTTCATAAGCTTGTGTGTTTCCTTTCCAACTGCAAATTCTCCTCACAGTCCCTTGTTCCCTTGTCCCTTTACTTCCTCCAAAACACAATATCTGCTGGCTTCACCCCTTCTTCCCCTTTAATCATCATACAGTTGCCATACTTCTGAACGTCACCTCTTGGATTTACGTTTCTTACTGCCAGAACATATCTCTTGGGTCACAGTCATGGTCGAACTATAGTCTCTAGTGCTTTGTAGTGCATGCTGAGTTAATCAGTGACTGAACCCCTGCAGAAAGGACACTAAAGCTGATAGACCCCACAAAGAGAGATTCAGATTAAGTGGCAGCATATGGAATGCTCAAGAGCAGGAGAGCAAAGAACCTGCAGCCTAGTGGAAAACTGAAGGAATTGGGAATGGAACTAACAAGCCATCTGAAGGCTGTGAGGAGCGGAAACTTCTGAGGCATTTTCTTTCAGGCTTGTGAAAGAAGCCTTTCTAATTGTTAAATGCTCATTTGAACAGAATCATTTGTCTTTCACTTCTCACTACAGGCGAGCGATAGAATTCTCTGAGACGTAACAGAGATAGCCATGTTAGTCTATATACTATCAAACAAAAATGCGGTCCAGTCGCACTTTAGTCCTTAAAGTGCTACTGGACTGCTTTCTTGTTTTGATAATTCTGTGAGATGTGTGTCAGGAGTGGCGAGAGAAGTTATGAAAAAAGGTAGATGAGTGTAAGTGGAATGTATTTGTAAACTTTTCCCACTGTGTAAGAAATACAAGAGGCATTTTTTTCCTCAAAAGTTGAAGAACTTTGGATGAGAAAGCACTGTTGCATGGCTTAAGGAATAAGACTCTTACAAAACAACCTTAATAGATTGAACTGCTCATGCTTTAACCTTTTCCAGTTATTAGTTGTATTATGTTTACCCGCTTTATGAAGGTAATTCGTTCCTGAAAAACCCCTCTGAGAGCGAATTCTCTAAGTTGAAAACGTAATTACCATTAATTTCAATGTGAAAAAAATTTGTGTTCCTGAGCCCCAAAATTTACATCCATTTAAGTTAAAACAACACCAAATCCCATTAAAATGAACACAATTACTTCAATAGTTAACATTAGTTATCATAACACAACCTAACAAGACATTTTCCCTTCATTAGTTACTCTATAATATGGCTGTTAACCTGCTTTTGGGGGGCTGTCCTAGGTGCAGAGACAGGGCTGTGAGGGGAATGGAAATTGAAGAGCGCCTAGGAGTGGGGCTTGGGGAAATTGCCGCAGGGCGCTGCAGAGAGATGCGCCAGGCAGAATGCAGCTGCAGGCAGCCGTTGCCTGGAGCCATAGCCTTTCTCCCGCTGCAGGGCGGCCGTGTCCTGCTGAGGTGTGCAAAAACCAAATCAGTCCTTGTAAATGCGAAGAAATGCCTCATAGCCGAAGTAGGGTTATTAAATGAAACGCCTTGTAAAGTCGAATTCTCGTAACCCGAATGGGCGTATCTGGGGATATGACTGTAGTATCTAGAGGCCTCATCTCAGATTAGGGTCTCATTATGTTAGTCATTGTTAAGTGTAGATATAAAGAAACACGCTATACCCAATTTAAGATCCTGATCTTGTAAACATTTGCACAAGTGCTTAACTTGGCATGCATGAGTAAACCCACGTAAGTGCACAGTCACTGTCCGTGGCCACACTTGACCAAAACTTCAAAATGGCCAAATCAAAGAATACTAATGAGGTGCTGAAATGAATATTCAGTGCCTCATTAGCATGCTGCCAGCTGCAGCACTTCTAAAGTGCTGCTTTCTAGTGCACATGGGTCGGCTACACGGGGGTCCTTTTCGAAATGTACATGAATGTTCAGCTGATAGGAATAAGGGGATTTTGAAATGTGTGAGGTCCTTTCAAAAAGGACCCCCACATAGATGAGTTGTATGCATTTGAAAGCAGCACTTTTGAACTGCCATGGCCAGCAACATGCTAATGAGGTGCTGAATATCCATTTCAGCACCTCCTTAGTATTCTCCACTTTGGCCATTAGCATGTGCATTTTGAAGTTTTGGCCAAGTGTGGCCACAGCCATAGAGTTTCAGGCCAAATAATTTAGTCTGACCTCCTGTATATCTCAGGTTACTAACACCAACCAGCACCCACACACTGACCACAGCAACCAAAATTACATTACAGTATTATAGTCCATCAGAGACTAGATTGCTATAAGACCCAGGATTGAGTCTTTGCAGGGTCCAGGCCTGTATAGACAAGAGTGCAAAAGAGGAAGTGTTGCTATCCTCAGCGGGCAGACTAGAAATGAGAGAGAGTGAGATTGTGTGAGAGTTTGGGCAACTCAAAGTGAGTGGCAAAGATGGGGATTAATTTTAGATTTCATGAGTCCCTACTCCCATGCCATAGCCATTAAACCATCTTTCTTTTCAAATCCCTCGTGCTGCCTATTTTTTAATCTTTGTTGATATTAATTACACTTTCCTTCCAAACTGGGGAAATTTGAAACAATCTGGGAATAAATGGTAAATTTTCACAATGGAGGAGGGTAACTAGTGGTGTTCCCCAGGGGTCAGTCCTGGGACCGATCCTGTTCAACTTGTTCATCAATGATCTAGAAAATGAGGTAAGCAGTGAGGTGGCAAAGTTTGCAGATGACACCAAGTTGTTCAGGACAGTCAAAAGCAAAAGGGATTGTGAAGAACTACAAAAAGATCTCAGCAAACTGAGTGATTGGGCAGCAAAATGGCAAATGAAATTTAATGTGGGTAAGTGTAAGGTAATGCATGTTGGGAAAAATAACCCAAATTACACGTACTACATGATGGGGTCAAATTTAGCTACGACAGATCAGGAAAGGGATCTTGGAGTTATAGTGGATAGTTCTCTGAAGACATCCACGCAGTGTGCAGCGGCAGTTAGTAAGGCAAATAGGATGTTAGGAATTATTAAAAAAGGGATCGATAATAAGACAAAAGATATCATACTTCCCCTATATAAAACTATGGTACGCCCACATCTTGAGTACTGCGTGCAGATGTGGTCTCCTCACCTCAAAAAAGATATATTGGCATTAGAAAAGGTTCAGAAAAGGGTGACTAAGATGATTAGGGGCTTGGAAAGGGTCCCATATGGGGAGAGGCTAGAGAGACTGGGACTTTTCAGTTTGGAAAAGAGGCGATTGAGGGGCGATATGATAGAGGTATATAAAATCATGAATGGTGTGGAGAAAGTGAATATAGAAAAATTATTTACCTTTTCCCATAATACAAGAACTAGGGGACACCAACTGAAATTGATGGGTAGTAGGTTCAAAACTAATAAAAGGAAATTTTTCTTCACACAGCGCACAGTCAACCTGTGGAACTCCTTGCCCGAGGAGGCTGTGAAGGCCAGGACTCTATTAGGGTTTAAAAAAGAGCTTGATAAATTTTTGCAGGTTAGGTCCATAAATGGCTATTAGCCAGGGATAAAGTATGGTGCCCTAGCCTTCATAACAAGGGCAGGAGATGGGTGGCAGGAGATAAATCACTTGATCATTGTCTTCTGTTCTCCTTCTCTGGGGCACCTGGCATTGGCCACCGTCGGCAGATGGGATGCTGGGCTCGATGGACCTTTGGTCTGACCCAGTATGGCCATTCTTATGTTCTTATGTTTTAAAAACTAGCCAGCCTGTTTGACTGGATTCTCCGTCTTCTGCCACCACTCAAGGTATAAAATCAAATATAATTGATTCTGCTTTAATACATTAATGCGTTTTATTGTATAGACACTATTACCATAGGAACAACAGCTCAGTTGCCTCAGGAAACCAAGAACAGTGGCATATGAAAAGGGGGAAGAAGACACACAACATAAAAGGAAAGATTTATGTGTATTCAGTAGTAAGTAGAAATGCCTCTTTTCTGAGCATTCAAGCTTTTATAGGTTTCCCACTGGGAAAGTGATGTTGCACATGGCTGATACATTATAAACACAAACTGGCTAACACTTGCTGTATTTACGTTGCACATTAGAAGTTTCAGTTTCCATAGGGAATTCCAAATCCCTGCACTTATGGAACCATAACACTGTATAGAGCTGTAACACGCCTCCACTGCGGTCATCAGCCAGTTGGAAACAACAGGAGCGAAAAGAAATAATTCTTCCTCCCATTTGGTCAAACAAAAACCTTTGAATGAAAACCCAACAGGTCACAAAAACTGTAATAAGGCATCAAAACGAGCCTTCAGCTAAGCTGGGCTCATTCCTGCTGAAAGCAAAGTATAGTCTGATCATTTTATTCAAATCTTAGTCAACAAATGTCCTTCCTGCATTTTGCCTCTCTCTGGTTGCTGGCCTAGTAGAAGTTTTCATGACATCTAATGAAAAAAGTAGAAGTCAATCCCTTTGTCCTCGATTATATTCCCAGTCTCCATTCCCTCTTTCTGTTGTCTATGACTGCATCTCCAAGGTTACGTCTACGCAGAAAAGTTGTTCCAGGATAGTTTACTCTGGAGTTGTTATTCCACAATAAGCTATCCAGAATAATGTGCCTACACAACAGGGAAGCTCCAGAATAAGCAAAATTTATTCCAAAATCGGGTGTCTACCTGCTTAGACCCTATTTTGGATTAGAGCTCCTGGAAGCCCATATTCCCTGTCTACGAAGCCCCTATTACAAAATATCTGTTTTGGAAGAGACGCTATTCCTTATAGAATGAGGTTTACCAAATATGAAATAAGCCAACCACCATTTCAAAATTATTTTGTGCAGATGCTCACAAAATTATTTTGGAATTGTGGCTGTTATTCTGAAATAACCTTTGCTGTGTAGACACACCCTCAGGTTATGTCTAGATTAGAGCAATTTGTCAACTGAAGTTTTTGTTGGAAGTGGAGTTGGGGTGCATGGGGTTGGGGTGAGGAAAGACCCGTCCTCAGGGGATTTTGCTGTCCCACCCTTGCTCAACCCTGCTTCTGGGCATGGGGGAGTTCAGGAAAGAGGCTCCCAGCAAGCATGGGGGGTGAGAGGGGGCTGTGGAGCCCCCTCTGGGGCCCAGGGACTCTCTTCCTCAGTCCCTGATTGTGTGTTCAGTCCCCTCCCTCTACAGGTTGCGACAACCACCAACATGATCCTACTATGGAGGGTCATCTGTATGGGAGACATGGATGAAGTCATGGCTGGATTTGCTGCCCTGGGGCTCCCGAACTGCAGTGGGGCTATGGATGGGACCAACAGCCTGATCCATGCCCCAGAGCATAGTGTGGCCAAGTGTCTAAACCACAAGGGATACTTTCACATGGTGCTGCAGGCCCTGGTCAACCACTTTGGCCAGTTCACAGACATTTACCTCAGGAGGTCAGGCTGGGCACACAAATGCCCATGTTCCACAACTCTGGCCTGTACCAGAGGATGGAGGTGGGCACATTCATCCCCTGCCATGATCTGGCAGTCAGGGACGTGCAGATGCAACTCTGCACTGTGGGGGACATGGCCTACCCCCCGCCACCTCATTTCATGAAGCCTTATGCTGGCCAGCTGGACCCAAGCTGTGAACTCTTCAATGCCTGCCTTAACCAAGCCAGGATGCAGGCTGAGTGTGCCTTCAGCCATCCCAAGGCATGCTTTTGGTGCCTGCTAATCCCCCGTATGTTGGGGAGCAAAATGTCTCCCAAGTTGTGGCCAGGTGTTGTGCCCTGGACAAAATAGTGAAGGGGATGGGGGGAGGCATTTCTTCTGGGGTAGGGGGCAGATGCTGACCACGAGTATGAGTAGCCAAGCACAGCTCTGATCCACTACGCCCATCAGGATGGGTGTGGATCCAGGAGGCCCTGAGGGATAGCTTCTCCCATTGTCCCCAGTAACTCTCCCAGCAGAGGCCTTGGGCACACAACCCTATCACATCACCACCATGACCCCTCCCTTCCCCCCTCAACTCTTCCTGACCCCTGCACAATGAGGAGGGATGTGGGTGTGGTGCTCAAATAACTATTTTACTGAATCACAGAAAAAAAAACAGTACAAAAGAAACAGTGTAATTAAAAAAACTATTTACAAACTATGCAGTGCAGTGAACTATTTATGGTGGAGCAGTGCTTGGAACAGGGGTTAGGAGAGGCCTCAAACCATGTAGGGGGTGGGGGGAGCTGCAAACCTGAGGGGGAGGGGGACCCCAAGTGGCATCAGCCTCATGATTCCTTTCCACCATGGGTTTGGGGTTTCCATCAGGGCTGGGGTGGGGCTGGGACCAGGGAGATGTATGGATGTGGTGGGGTCTGGGGAGCAGGGGTGGGCCTGGAAGCAGGGAGGTGTGTGTGGACCTCAGCCAATGGACGAGGTCCAGGATGCCCTGCAGCATGGCTGGCAGGGGTGGCAGAGATGGTGCAGCAGCTGCAGGAGGCTGGGCCACCATGTCCTGCCAGATACTGGTAGTGGCATCAAAGTGGGACATGAGTTGGTCCCAGGCCCATGACCACCATGCCCTGTTGTCCCACACCCGCTTCTCCATGATCCGTCATGCTCCAGAGTGCAGCATTGTGCTCCCTCTGGAGATCCTCTTGGATGCAGTGACAGCCCCTCTGGCTGTAGGTTCACCTGGGTGCTGGGGTGGGGCTGACTCACCCTGGTGGTTAGGTGGGGCTGGCCCAGCCCTCAGATGTTGTAGATGCAGCTATAAGGAAGACAGGGAGGGGAGATAGTGAGTCATGCCTAGCACCGACAAACCCCGGGAAGTGGCCTGGCTGGCAAGGACTAACTCCAGCACTATGAAGAGTCTGCCACTGTCGTCTGATGCTGTGTCTGGCTCTGGCTCAAGTGGGGGTTGAGCTCTGAGGCCTCCTCCTCCTGCTTGTTGTGCTCTGGCTATGGTGGTGGGGCCTCTAGCACCATGTCCATGCTGAAGATTGAGATGATGTGGGTCCTGCCCCAGGGAGTCGGGCAGCGTCTTGGGCCAGGATGTAGCCCTGCATGCGTGCCTTTGCCTTCACCCAGACCTCTTCCATGAATTGGGAGGTCGTGGCCCTCTGGATATAGATGAGGGGTATTGTGGTGCTTTGCTTTGGGGTTTTGGAGTGTTTCCTCCTTCTCCCACAGGTCCAGGAAGGCCTGGATCTCAGTTATGGTCCAGGAGGGGGCTCACCTCCTTGAGCCCTTGGGTGGGTCCTGGGACCCCTCAGGATGGTCCCTCAAGGGCCCAGGGGTGTCTCATAGTTCCTGTACATCCGACATGCTGCTGGTTGATGTGGCTTTGGGCACATTAGAGGGAGCAACATGACATACTGCTGCTCCAACATTCAGCATCCTGCCATGGGTTTCCCGGGATTCCTATGGCTTTAAGAAAGGCTGGAGGCAGGAACCATAGAACACTGATTACTGTGGACATGATGTTCCCTGGGGCATGTGCATGGTGCCGTGGAGGCCTTTTCTGTTGACAGAAGGCTCCCTGGCATGTTGAGACCCACCTTTTGTCAACAGATCTGTTGACAGACATGTCCTTCCTTGGGGGAGTTGGGTATAGCTGTCAACAAAAGTGCTGTGTCCCCTTGACTTACTGTCACTAGAACGCACTTGCGAATCTGGACACTGTCTTGGTTTTGTCGACAAAACCCTCTTGCATAGACATCAGCTAAGTGTATAATAGGGAGTTTCTTTGTGTATACACACTCTGCATCACTTGGACTTTGCTGGCAGTGTAAGCAGTAAGTGGGCCAAACTCAAATAAAGTCAGTTGAATAGTAACAGAGAGAAAGCTGTGCTAGTCTATATACTAGCAAAACAAAAAAGCAGTCCAGTAGCACTTTAAAGACTAATAAAATAATTTATTAGGTGATGAGCTTTCATGGGACAGACCCACTTCTTCAGAACAGACTCACTATTTAAGGCACAGAGAACCAAAAATAGTAATCAAGGTTGGCAAATCAGAAAAATATTATCAAGGTGAACAAATCAGACAGTAGAAGGGCAGAAGGGGAGAGGGGGAAGTCAAGAATTAGATTAAGCCAAGTATGCAAAAGAGCCCCTATAATGACCTAGAAAATTCCCATCCCGGTTCAAACCATGTGTTAATGTGTCAAATTTGAATATAAAAGAGAGTTCAGCAGCCTCTATTTCCAGACTGTTGTGAAAATTCCTTTTCAGTAAGATGCAAACTTTCAGGTCATTAACAGAATGGCCCACTCCATTAAAGTGTTGACTGACCGGTTTGTGAATCAGGAATGTTTTCATGCCCATTAATTCTTTGTCTAAGAGAGTTTGAAGTCTGTCCAATATACAAAGAATCTGGGCATTGTTGGCACATGATGGCATATATGATGTTAGTTGAGGAACATGAGAATGTGCCCATGATTCTGTGAATAACCTGGTTAGGTCCAGTGATGCTATCTCCAGAATAGATACGTGGACAAAGTTGGCAAAGGGCCTTGTTGCAAGGAAAAGTTGTAGGACTGGTGTTCCTGTGGTATAGACTGTGGTTATGGGTGAGAATCCTCATAAGGTTGGGAGGCTGTCTGTGGGAGAGAACAGGCCTGTCACCTAGGGCCTTCTGGAGCATGGCATCCTGATAAAGGATAGATTGTAGGTCTTTAATAATGCATTGCAGTGGTTTGAATTGGGGCTGTAGATAATGACTAGTGGTGTTCTGTTCTTGGCTTTTTTTGGGCCTATCTTAGAATAGCTGGTCTCTGGGTATTGGTCTGGCCCTGTTAATTTTTTTTTTAATTTCTCCTGGTGGGTAATTCAGCCTTATGAATATTTGATAAAGATCTTGTAGTTTTTGGTCTCTGTCAGTAGGATCAGAGCAAATGTGACTGTACCTCAGGGCTTGACTGTAAACAATGGATCTTGTTATGTGTGCAGGATGGAAGCTAGAAGGGTGTAGGTAAGTATAGCGATCAGTGGGTTTCCAGTAGAGTGTGGTACCAATCAGGCCATCCTTGATTTGTACTGTAGTGTCCAGGAAATGTATCTCTCGCATGGAGTAGTCAAGGCATAAGTTGATGGTGAGGTGCAGACTGTTTAAAGTCTCTGTGGAATTCTTCTAGAGTCTCTATACTATGGGTCCAAGTCATAAAGATGTCATCAATGTATCGTAAGTAGAGGCGGGTAATAGGGGACGAGACCAGCTTTTTCTTTGTAGATGCATCACTGGATATTTAGAAACAGCTCCTTCTTTTGAAAAATATTTTGGAAAAACCTGCTAGTGTAGATGTGGCCAGTGTGACTAGGTGGAATGATGGGAGTTCCGAGTCTGCTCTCCTCTTGGAAACAAATAGGAGTGCTTTAACACATCTTCACTGTGCACTCTATTCATAATTACTCCAGTGACTTCTTTTTGTTTTGTGTTTTGAGTTCTGTAAGAGTCAAGGGCTCCTCTGTCATGTTCGATAGCTAATTTCAAAAACACCTTCCCAGACATGGAATGGACCCCAGGGCTGTTTATGTGCATGAGAACTTCTTCTCTCCAGATAGGTCACTTCAGAGTAAGATAAGCCAGTGTCATCAAATACGCAGCAATGAGGGTCACTGCAGTTGAGACGTATTCTGCAGTGCATTGGGGAGTATTGTATTTGTTTTCATCTCAATCATTGCTTAAAAAACACAATACAACAAGGCCACATTGTTAGTACTGTTACAGTCCAAGCATAAAACAAACCATGGATTATAGTTATAATTTCTTATTGAGTTAATAAATAATACTTTTCTTGTCTGCTGATATTTAGACAGTAAATGTAAACAGATACTTCAGTTATAACACAGATAGACTATGGTAGACCTAATTCAGGGGTCGGCAACCAAAATAGCAAGAACAGCCATTTTTTCCAGTTCGGTAAAAAGCTCAATAATTCAAGAGCCTCAATGCAAGGGAATATGAGATGGTCCTAAATAAATAACACTAAAACATACTTTTGTAAACCATATATTAAAAACAGTGCACACACAATGATTTGTAATGTGATACATGTTTACTAAAGCATGTTCACGATTTTTTACGTATTCCATTTCCTCGCACTTTACATGTGTTTTTTACCACTGTCTTCCTGACTTTCTCTCTCAAATCTTTTTAAATTACGTCAATTTTACTTCGCCTTTAATTCCAGTTTTCTTCTTTAAAGTGTGTGTTGCCCTTCACAGCAGGAATGCTGCAAGTTTCCTTTTTCAAAATCAAGACTTTATTAGCAACACTATCAAAACAGAGATACAATATGATATCCCACAGTGCACTACACATACTAAAGGAGGAGTTATCCAACATCTTGAGATTGAGTATCATTTGATATTTAGATATGAGTTGTTCATTGCTGAGCTATTAGACATTCACCATTTATCAAAAATAATCAAGATTTTTTTTTATTTTTATTTTTCAATTATAGCATTGGGAGCCACAAATAAGTCCTTACAGAGCCACATGTGGCACTGGAGCCGCAGGTTGCAGACTCCTGACCTAGTTAAACTAAAGAGATATCTGCCTTTAGAACCAGAGAAGGTTGGGATTTTCCACATCTTCTGATTGCCAAAAATATTTTAAGTGAATGAGGTCCCATACTGTGTTTAGGTAGCAGTGACAGTAGTACTCCCTCATAGTATGCACATACCAAGCAGTCCTAAGGCACCTTAGAGACTAACAAATGTATTAGGTCATGAGCTTTCATGGACAAACCCTATTTCTTCACATGAAAATGAAGAGAAAAATAGCATCCAGCCTTTATATAGCAGAAGGGGCAGGAAGTTAGCTCATGACCTAATACGTTTGTTAGTGTCTAAAGGTGGTATAGGACTGCTTGTTATTTGGGAAGTTATGGACTACCATGGCTGCCCCTCTTAGAATATCAGACTACGTCCCATTAGCTCACGGGAAATGCTGTTTGGGCCCTCACTATACAGTACTGTCCCTTTCAACACTTGTCAGTGTTAGCTAAAATCAATAAACAGAGTTACCTGAGTATTTGCCAGAATCTCTTTAACTACTGATAATAAGACTTATTTCAGTGGACTTGGGCTCAGGCCCATAGTTATCTAAGGCAAGTTTTTAAGGTTCACTACAATATGTGCCACTTACATGAACTTATTGTGACACTAGTGGGCTGTCATCCAATAACCTGTTAAATTAACTATAGCACTACCAATGTCACCCGCTACTTTTTCCCTGTGTATTTGAAATCCAGCTAGCCAAAGTACAAATGCATGTCAATTGTCTTACTGAATTTTAGATAGAGGAATAGATACGTATCTTGGAAAAACTCATTCAAAAATATTTAGCTGATCTTTTTGCCTCCACGGCTGTCTGGTTTTGTTAAATATCCTATATTGAGTACAATTTACTTCTCCATTTAAAAAAAAAAAAAGCTGTTCCATTCTGTTTTGGTTTGTGGGGTTCTGTTGTCATTTCTTCCTAAAGTGCTGTTTCCTCACATTTGCATCTACCAGCCTTTTTAATGTGATATTCCATTTAAACTGCCTTTTAATTGTATGTGCTGCCTTGGCAGAACTTGACTGATGTACTAGCGTTAATTAGGGCTCCAGTCAGCAGCCTGTGCCAGCTGGAAACTGAGAAACAAGCGTAAATTATTCTGTCATCAATCAGCTCGAAAATGTTTGAATCACTAATTAGTTTGCAATTTGGGTGACAGTTTATCTGACGCAGGCGGTGTCAGAAACTTCAGATCTTAGATGAATAATTTGCCAGCAACAAGCACATATTCCCTGCTTTTAAATACATGGAGGTTTATCTGCATGTTGAAAGGTGGCTCAGCAGTCTTCATTAACTTCCAACTGGGACTATGTAAATCAGGAATCAGTGTGAGACACTTCAGTCTGTGGTGGCTTAGCAGATGATATTTAGAAAAAGAGAGCCTCTTTTCCCTTTTTTTATTAATAATTCATAAACTGATAGATGAGGATGTTTTGGCTTTAGCAGCTTAAAAATCACAATGCTTAAAAAAAAAGGCAATCACACCCTTTTACATGAAAATTAGTTGTGCTGTATCTTGCTGTTTAACTGATTTCTTCTCCTCCACTGTCATGTGGCTGGAATGTTAAGCAGCAAGTGATTAGCCCTTGTCCTTTAAAGCAGGATCATTACTGGAGTTTTATTAAATGGCAGACTTGTGTTTCCATTTAAAGGGATGAGGGGGAAAACAAGAAATTGCTAACAGGACGTATAAAAGGTTATCCGAGTCTGAAACGTACAAACTATTTTACATTTTAAATACAGGCAAGAGGGTCTTAACATCGCTGTTATTCTTATCTGTAAGAGAGATAAGTTTGATATCTTGCAACAGATACAATCCTTGCATGGTCCACAAATAAAAGTGTAGAAGCAATTTAGTGAGAGAGTTAGTATGACTTTGACGATAAGCTTATGTGCTTTCTGCATATGCATCAATGTATCTTAATTTGAAAGATACAAACCAGATATGGATGGACATAAATACAAGAGATCAATATTCCAGAGGCTAATTAACTAGCCAGTTGCCAACTGAAGATACAGGTTAGGATATGATTTTAGAAATCCCTGAGGTTGGCACAGACAATGTTCTCAATACCTAGGTTGCCAGTAGGGAGAAAGAAGTAGGGGAAATGACATTGTGTAATTATGAGTAGCTTGTGCTGTTCGATAAGCACATCACAGCAGTAGCATAGGGGTGCAGCTGTTTGATGGGGTAGCTGAAAGGGGTTGAAATAACAAACCAATGATGAGTTTGAGGAAAGTCCCCTTTTTTTCTGGGCCAGTCATTTCTATCGCTAAGTCATATTTATTACAAGCAGAGCTGATAGCACCTCCTATACTTAATTTGCCTGATATTTTCCATTACAAGGCACTGTTTTCAGGGCATTAAAACGTGACCAAATTTTAGCTGTTTAAGCTGAAATTTTGCATCTCTCAGGCTGAATTATTTTATGGGAAGTTTCAGCAAAAAAGGTTCAGTTCTTCTGAGAACAAAACTAGGAGAAATATGTTCTGCTTCTGTTAAAATATTAAATCCTTTCCACTGTTTTAAGAAGCTGTCTCCATGTCATGCTTTGCAACATGGACTTGAAATTTAGCAAGGGGCATGCTGTTTGGCCAGGAATGTAGCTTTGGCTGCTTCCAGAAAAACTGCCCAAATCTGGCTAGCTTATAGGCCTTTTGCTATTTCTCAGTTACATTTACCCAGCAAAGACTTGATAGAATCTGACTGCTACATTCTCTAAGGATTTCATCTGCCAGGAGCTGAAGGGGAATGTAGCGTGGAGGTCTGCAGTCACTCTTTGGGACTAGCGAAGGAAAAGTCAGAAACTCAGGGGTGAAAGAGCATGCTCCAAACTGGTCCACAAGGGCTGAAAATCACAGAATGCACAGGATAGACCATTCTCTGGGAATGAATCAGGGTATTGTGCTGTTTGAAGTAATGGGGATGGCCCACCCACAAATAAAGGCCTCTTCCTCAACTGAGTGGAAGGAACAACTTGAGCCAGGATCAGGTGACAATGCAAGAAAAAATAGGACTGGGGAAGTCAGAAGTAAAGTGTTGGGGAATCACAAGTGAGCCCTGCTCCTCAATGGCATCCAAGAAGGCAGTAGAAATTGCACAGAAGTGTGATTGGACAAGGGAATAGAAGTAGGTCCCACAATCACAGTGCAGCCTATCCTCCAACAATTCAGCATCCTCCTCCTAGAGGAGTGGATGGCCACTGTGGCCAATGGCAGGAGAAAGAAGATGAGGTCTTCCAACTTTGTGGGGCTATTAATGGAGTATGAATGGATCAGGTGGTTCTGGGGAGAAGTGCAGCCAAAACCTCAAAAACAGATTCTGAAGAAGTCTTGTTATAGCTGAATGAGAGTGCTGGTTGGCAAGCTATAAGAGATCAATTTCCAAAGGTTAGACTGTTGTCTCAGCACTTGTTGCTGAATTAAATCCTGCTGGGCTCAGGGGAAGTTGGTGAGCCTAAACTATAATGAACCGCATAGTTCAATACTTTTCTCATCTAATATGTGGGAAATATGTGTTCTCCTACATCAGCCAACAGAGTGAATAGTTCCTCTAACTCTTCAAGGAGAAATATGTTTATTGTGAAAGAACTGAAATATCATGAGCCAGATTTCCCCTGATTGATGTGTGGTTACCTGATGTCTAAAGCTGGTTGAAATTTTTCTGATAACTAATTTGTTCATCAAAACTGCTATGTAGTTTGACCTGAATGATTTGCAAATTTGAGAAAATAGTCATTGGATCAAAGTAAGGTTAGAGAGACCTTCTAGCATGGTGCTTAAGATGCTCATCTGACAACAGATTTCTCAGTGAGACAGAGAAAAGGCAAAGTGTAGCAGGGCTTTTTCATGAGGTCGAAAATATAACGATGTGTAACACTATGAATCTTTGCTAAAAATATTTCTTTTATAATTAAGTTACTATCCATTACCTTTGAAAACATATGCATATTTGATGTTATGTATTTTCTCTCAAACACTTTTTGAGAACTTAATCAGGGCAAATTATGAAATGAAAGATTCATCTTCTCTTTCAAAGCCAGATCCTTAGCTGAGATAAATCAGCCCAGCCAGATGAAGATTACATAAGGTAATACCAGTTTAAGATCTGGCTCTCAGCTTTTAAGCAAAACATTGCCAGTTTTTAACTCAGTTTATTTAACCAGAGCTGTGTCTACACGTGCACGCTACTTCGAAGTAGCGGCACTAACTTCGAAATAGCGCCCGTCGCGGCTACACGCGTCGGGCGCTATTTCGAAGTTAACTTCGATGTTAGGCGGTGAGACGTCGAAGTCGCTAACCTCATGAGGGGATCGGAATAGCGCCCTACTTCGACGTTCAACGTCCCGCAACGTCGAAATTGCTACATCGAAATAAACTACTTCGATGTTGGCTTCACGTGTAGACGTAGCCCAGGTGTGGTCAATTTAGACATGGATTTTCTAATGTAATATGACAGTAGAATAAAGACTAGCACAGCTTGTGTGTGTGTGAGTAAAGTCCTGATGTCCTAGAATAGGAAAATAATAGACAAGACTGAGGCAACAATTCCTGAAACATTGCAATCAGTGCTGGGAATCACATAAGCAGAAGTATACTGATAAGTTAGAAAGAGTTCAGAGAAGGGCACCAGAAGTGATAGCTGGCTAAGAAGCTGGATGAAATTTGAGTTACATTTGAGATTTTCCAAGCAAAGCAGGGTGTGACTCTTCACCACGGTATTTTATGGAAATATATTTTTGAATGTGAATATATATATGTCAAATATGAGTTATGCAAAACGTCAAGTAACCCATCATTAAAGAATCTTTGACCTTGACTGTGTATAATCTATCTGTGTGCATGTATCATTTTTATGTGAACTTAGAAATATGAAGTATAAAACTGCTCATTAATCTAGAATTTCTAGTGCGAGTCCTTAGTGTTACTTAAGGGAATTTAATGGACTAGTTTCTATTTACTGATTGTTTTATTTTTCCTGGAAGCCCAAACTGTGGTTGGTCCCACAAAGACATGTGTCATGCCACCTGGGGCTGGACATCTTGGCTACATCTACACTATAGCCCTATTTCAAAATAAGATATTTTGAGATAATACAATAGCTGTGTCTACACGTGCCCTTGCCTCTTGGAGCGGGCATGCAAATTACATGGATCAGAACTGGGTAATGAGGCACTGGTATGAATATTCAGTGCCTCATTAGCATAAAGTGCTGCTTTCAAAATACAAATTAGCCATGTAGACACTAGTGCTTCAAAATAAACCCCAGACTTCGAAATGCCCTAATTCCCAATTCACTATTTCTATGCATTGCTTCCTGAAATTATGTGTAGATATCAGCCCGTCAGCCAATACCAATATTGTAATAATAAAAAAAGTGTTTGTGTGCATTTTACTTCTCAGAACAACATAACTCCAGGTGTGTCACTTGTTCATTACTCACAAACAGCCATAGACCAGCTCGAGTGATAAGATGTTTTTACTCAGTAAGAATTCAGCATTAAAACTCATGCTGCCATGTAACCTACCAAAGCAGTTCTCCTCTTGTTTTTAACTGGAGAACTGAGACATTTAAAGGTAAATTGCAAAGAAATTCCAGTGCTGCACAGTTTTTTTTGTATGCTATGGCAATATGTTTAGCCTTTAGACCTAACATTTTAGGGTATCCACACAGGTGGACTTCTGCTCCCACTCAGTGCCCTGCAGACTTCAATGGAGCTCCACTCACAGAGTTCCTTGTAGGATTGGGGCTTTATTTTGGACTAGGTAAATTGAAAACACAATTGTAGGCAATCCTGCAGCAGACAGAAAAAGCTCTTTAAGGTCTTTGGTCCTGATCCAGTAAAGCACCTAAGCATATGTTTAATTTTAGGCCTGTGAGTTAGGTATATGACAAGTGATATTGTCTTAAGTATTTTTCTGGACCAACACAAAAATGTTCAGCATTTTGCAGGCTCGCACCCACAATCAAAGATTCTCAGTATTGCTGTTTTTGTAGCTGGAATTGTATCTTATTAGAAAGAGTGCTTGAAACATTTCCTTTTCCATCCACAGTAACTTATTGTGAGCATTTGCTACCTATTTACTGCTTGTCTTTTCAATCTTAATGATATTTTAACATGAGCTTTTGTAATTTAATTTCCTAAGGTTTTCTTTGAAAAGCATGTTGAAAAAGTCTACGTGCTATCATGTGGCGCTATACTGGCATACGTGTGTGTCGTTAGCGGACTGGGACCTTTAGATCCACTGTAAGACCTTTGCCACTTGAGGTAACTGAATGACTGATGGTAATCTGCTGCTATCATCCTCTGTATAGCCCAACATAGAGGATGAGGAGACAGACACTTTGCCAGGGGTCTTGTATAGGTGCTTGCTGGTAGCAGAGCATTACTGAGCCTCAGGAACCTGAGTTTCCATTCTGGAGGAAAATGTGTTCTAATGATCACAAATTTTTCACTTTTTTCTGCCCTTAGGCTTGACTCCTTCTGTCCCATCCCCGTCAGACTATCCCTGTCCTATCTCTCTTCCCCGTCCTTGGCTTTGTGTTCCAGTCCCATTTTCATTGTCTACCCAATTGCTGTTGCCATTCTTCACACTTCTCCTCCCATTCCCAGTCTCCTTGCTCAGCCAGTACCTTCTGGTCTCAATCTCCAAGTCCTGGTTTTTCCCACTTCCAATCTCTGACACCAATGCCAGTCCTGGCCAAATTTCAAGTTCCTGATCCAAAGCACTAAGACATTATGTGTTCTCAAAAAACAGATGCCTCCCTCCAAAAATTTTACATGAGCAAAGGAAAATATTCTTCCATAATGGAAATCGATGAATCGTATTTTCCTAGAATTTGCCAGAACAATACAGCCTGTGGAGGACAACTGGCATGTAAAACTTGAGCCCAAATGGTTAAATGTTGGCAAAGTTATAAGCAACTGAAAGTGGAAAGTAATTTTGGTACTGGAAGTTTCAGAGAGGCTTAGTGATAGGAGGCACTGCTGACATCACATATACGCGTTACATACACATGGAAATCTGTCTCTAAAACAAGTTATTTAGAGAGAAAACTTGTCAACTTCACATATGTGGCTTCTTCACCTGGTCTCCTGAATGTGCTGAAATTGCTTCAAGATGAGAGAGAAATTCATCCAACATGCTCATTAAATTCGCTAGCATTTTGAACACTCTGCTATTTTTGTCAGAGTCTGTCATAAAACAAAATCTTCACTTTTTACTAGATACTTGTCATACCAAAACGGATTCAAATAATTTCTTACAGACTGGAGGTCAAATTTTTCTGTATTGTTTTCCTGTACATGGAAAATAACTTTTTTTTTTGGGAAGGTGATGAAAAACTACTTGCTCATTCATCTTGGCCTAATCATTGCATGTTGGAATAATCGTGTAGCAGTTATGGATAAGATGCAGTGCTCTCTGTTATTTAATGACAAGTAAAGTGGCAAAACAGCATCATTTAAGAAACTAAGACATTTAAAACTGTTGGCAGTAGATTTGATTTGAGTGGCAATTTATATTTGTTTAGTGTGAAAGGGTTTAATCACACTCTTTGTTTCAAAGCCTGGAAAAGTTAAATATTATTTATCTCATTTAATATGTTTAAGCAAGAAGATCAACCAAGATGCAGTATTTCATTTAAAAAGAGGTATCCTGGTGGCAGTAACAACAGTATCAATTATAGGAATGTTAGTAACAACGAAAACATTCAATTTTTCAAGAAAGGTCAACAGTAAATCTCTCTAAAATATGTGTGCCTCATAAAAGGAATGGGTTTGCTACTGTGATTGAAACAGATGTTCACAAATTCAACATTTAAAACATGAAGACTATAAAATAAATGGCAATAGGATTAATTTAGCAAGTTAGTTCAAGAACAGAATGAGGGAAATGTGTGAACTGCTATTCATATGATTTAGATTTTATTTGATTTTATTTTATTTTGGCACACCTGTGCTGATATCAGTAGGGTTGCCTGGATATAAAATGACAGCAGAATATGGTGTGTTATAACCAAAAGGGGAGCTAGTATTAACAGAATTGCGTATATTGCTGTATTAAGAGAATGGAAAGACAGTGGTCTAAGTCACCTCATTTACAGGAGTTTACACCCCTTTAACACTATTAATTTCTGTAGGATTACTTGTGATTCTCATTAGTATAAGGCTATGTCTACATAGCAGCGTTATTTTGAAATAATCCATTCCGGAATAGCTATTCCAAAATAGTTTATTTCAAAATACCACAGCTATACACAGGAATGTATTTCAAAATAGCACCCAGCTATTTCTGGATCATTTCTGTGGAGCACACTTGTCATGGATAATTGACTAAGAGCCTTAAAAATTATGACCAAGATTTTGACTTGAGGGAAGGGACACAGCTATTGATCATTAAAGTATTGCAAAACCTCACTGAGGTGGACTCCCCATTATTTCAGATTGCCACACATAAGCTGTAATGGGCTCAGCATGCAACAGTACACCACAAAACTGACAGAGCAATATGACTATAGCACATTGTTGCTTGTGCAGACTCCCCTGGCTTCCTGCTTGTTTTATGATCAGATTGAATACTGAAGTCAAATAATCTAAGCAGTTGTTTCTCCAGGTTTTTTTCACTGGAAAGAACACTTTATAGGAGATCCTCTCTGGACAAGTTCCCTTCCCAGCTGCCAACACTCTACTTCTTTGGTCTCATACTATTTAATTCTTCAAACCACTGGCAAGCCACAGCCCCATCTACCCTGCTTTTTTTTCATTTGAAAGAATCTCTTCCAAAAAGAGATTATGCAAATCAAGTGTGACATATGCAAATCAGCACTTCATTTGCATTTCCAATTTCCTTCATTTGCATTCCTCTTTCGAAATGGGAATGCAAATGTAGACACAGCTTTATAGTTTTGCTGATGTAAAAAATTGTAGGATCAGGCCCATGGAGTTCCATGTTACTGTGTTGGGTTGTATTTGCCTAAGGTATGCTTGCAGACCTGTATTTTATAATTGTCTATTCTGTACATTGGAAATTATGATTCTGTGAGCTTGTTTTTTAATCCATTGATGTTTCCCCAATTTTAAATAAACATTTTAGAATTTTTTTTATCTAAAAGGATTTTTCTCAGAAGTATTTTCTGAAATCATATTCAGGGAACTTCAGAGGTATAACTTCACTAGAAGATTTTATGTAGAAGCTTTTTATAAAAAACTTTGAAAAAAGAGCTTGAGATAGCAGAATATACAAAACCAGTCAACACGACAGTAATACAAAGAGCATGGAAGGAGCTTGGGATAGGTAGCAATTTACTGCTTCAATATTCAGAACATATGCATAATATATATTTACTCAATAACTGAATGCTTGGTAGACTGAGTCTTAATCTTGCCACTGCACTGGTTTCTTGTCATAGTTTACTTCTCTTTTGGCAGGCTCAGTGTATTGCCAAAGGATGTGTATTGTCCAGGCTGACAGTAGTTGAGGGGTGGGGACAAATGGGGCAACTTCCCCAGGGTGTGGCAATTCAAAAGGCTCCCGGACACTGCCAGTGCAGCAGTGGTGACATCTGGAGTCCGGGGCCCTTTACATTGCCTCTGAAGCATGGGGCATCATGCTTCAGGCAGCACTGGGTGCTGGGAGGGGGCACAATACAGTCTGGTTGCCCCGGCCACACCCCTTCCACCAGAGGCCCTGCCCATACCAAGAGTGTATGGCTGGCCACCACCTCTCCCCCACTCACCATGCCCAAAGGCCTGCCAAGGCTGTTGGTCTGCCCTGGAATTTAGGGGCTTGACTGGGACTTCCAGGCAATGTTTTTCAAATCATGATACACACTGAAAAATGCTATCAGGACAGGGTTTAGTAAAATTAGGCCACAAGGAAACAATAAGAGTGATGCATGGCATTATATTTCAGGCACGTAATTTCCCCCTGTGCAGAGGCTCCATACAAGTCTCAAGTACCACTTAAATTCCCTTTGTGTCCTGGTTTGTGGGCTCAGTGCATAAGCCTCGTGCGGCATTTTTGGAGAGGGGGTGAATAGAAGCATTAAAGGGGAGACTCATTTCAACAGTAAAGCATTTTACTTTCTGCCAACGGAAATTTTGCAAAACTTTCAGGCTTGGCTTTTTTATTTATTTCCTTTGTTTTCTGCAAAATCCACATGGTTAAAAACCCGGAACTTTTTCAAAGCAGTTTTTCATTTAACTTGTCTACAGTAGCAATCTCTGCAGAGTCTTCCTGTTTACTCCATAGTGAAGGATCCCTTAAGTGTTTGACAAGAAGGCAACAATCTGAAAGGTAAAAAAAATCTTAGGTCTTGATTCAGCAATGCAGTGAAGCTGATGCTTAACTTTAAGCATGTGAGTAGTCTGTAGCTTTACAAATTACAAGCAGTCCTGTGGCAACTTGGAGACTAATAAATATATTAGGTCATGGACTTTAGGGGGTAAAACCCACTTCTTCAGGTGAAAATGGAGGGGAAAAACAGAATCCAGGGTTTATATAGCATGGAGAGAGGCATGGAAGGGAAAAAATAGTTACCTGTCACTATTGGGACCTGTTAATATAGCAACTTAAGTCAGATACATACACGTCCTGTAACTATCAAAGGTGGGGAAATTGCATTTGTAATGCATAAGATAATTAAGATCTCTATTAAGGCCAAGGTTAAAGGAGTCAAATTTGTAAATGAATTCCAACTCAGATGTCTCCCTCTGTAATCTTATGGTAAAATCCTCTTGTAGAAGGATGGCTACTTTTAAATCCAATAGTGAACATCCAGGGAGGTTAAGTGTTCATCTACAGGTTTAGGTGTGTTCCCATTCCTGATACTGGATTTATGTCCATTCATTCTTTGGCATGGGGACTGTCCAGTTTGTCCAATGTACATAGCAGAGGGACATTGCTGGCACATGATAGCATATATCACATTGTTGGATGTGCAGGTATATGAGCCCCTGCTGGTGTGGGTGATGTGGTTAGGTCCTGTGGCAGTGCTGCTTTTATAGATATGTGGTATGTGGATGAAACTGGCAATGGGCAGGGCGACCATATCTCCCTGTCCCAAATGCAGGACAGGGGAATATGGGGGGAGGGTCAGCTCCTCCCAGCTCCACCAAGCACCAGCACTCCAAGCCCAGCTCCAGTGAAGTGGTAGCTGCTGGTGCTCCCTCCCTGAGCCCTGGGGAAGCAGCAGTCCCTGGTGCACCCTGCCTTGAACCCTGGGGAAGCAACAGCTACTAGCACTCCCCTCGCCAGAGCCCTGGGGAAGTGGCAGCTACTGGCATTTCCCCCACCCTCAAAGCCCCAGGGAAGTGGCAGCCACAGGTGCTCCCCCCAGCCACAGCCTCAGGGAGATGGCAGCCTCCAGCCCTACTCCACTAGCCCCAGGGAAGCAGCAGCCACCAGCACTACCCTGCCAGAACCAGGGAAGTGGCAGCTGTCTGCCCTCCCCCGCAGCCCTGGGGAAGCAACAGCCACCCGCCCTCACCCAGGAGCCCTGGGGAAGTGGCACAGATGCAGCAGCCGAGTGCTCTCCAGCCAGCAGCTGCTGGTGGAAAAGGTCAGTGGGTGGGGCCTCAAATATGGGCAATTAGTCCCTTTTAAAAAATAAGTAGGGACGCCTTTTTGGCATCCTGAATATGGGACCATCCCACCAAATATGGGACAGATGGTCACGTTGAAAACAGGATAGGTTCCTGAGTTAATGTTTCTGTGGTGTGGAATGGGGCTGCTGGTGAGTATTTTCTTGAAAGTGGTTGGCATGTGAGTAATCCTCATAATCAGCAACTTGTACTTATGTACTTTGCTGCATATGGACAAGATTACTTCCAGTTAAGCACATGCTTAAGTGCTTTACAAAGCAGGAACTTATTACTTAGCATTTCATTGGACTAATCGAATAGTAATTCTTTTCATAACCCTTTGTGAAATCTGCGCTCTCATCCCAGTCAAACCTGTCAGCTGTCCTTATTTGAGAAGACATTATTCATTTTATCCCCACATTCCATCCAAATTTTTAGTGCTGTATTGGTAATGTAGAAGAAGAAAACTAAGATTACTCTGCATTTGAAATTTCCCACATGAATGATGTTTCGGTGATGGCACAACAAGCTTGTAGGGAACATTGACATTATTTTTATGCAAACGTTACATAACTACCACTGCTATGTGCTGCCTGCAGTCTGCAGTTGGTTTCATTCTCAGTGAGCTACTGAATACAGAATAAGTTGAAAAAGTGGAACTTGATTAAAATTTGTGCACTGTCATGGTCATGTAACTGCTACTGGTCTAACTCCCCAGAGTTTTCTGCTCTCCTGCTGCCCCGTCAATTGTAGTCTCTTCCCCTCTGATTCTAGTTCAACTGGTTACAGAACAAAGCCTGGGGAGCCATCACTTTCCTCTGCAGCAATATCCACATTCTTCCATAGCAAAAATATTATACTCCATAAATGTCCCTCATGCTGGTTCTTTGTCACACCTCAGATATTGCATTTTGGCCTTGGTGTGTTGAGTGTGGTGGATCAGCATTGGTGTAATTATAGGGATGTGTTCCAAAAACAAAGCAGTGACACAATGCTCTCTTCTCCCTGTTTGAGCTTTTAGCCCTCACTTGGAGGACAGGGTGGGAACAAGGATGTATAGTGCAGCTGAGTGCTTTTTCCAGGCTTCAGACCTGGTCTGGAGAGAAGGGAAAAGCTTCTGTAGTTTCAGATTCTTGGCGCAAGAAGCTCCTTTGTCTCCATGCTGGGTGGGAGGCTGCTGCTCTGGAGCTACTTCTTTCTCTCTGACTGCCCCTTCTGGCACTGAGCGCAGGGTTGGGGGAGCTCAGCCTTGTGGGGCTGAGCTGAAGACTGAGATCAGCCACAGCCCAAGAACAACATACTTCTTTCCTCTTCCTTTCCCTCTCTGCTTCCTATGGGAAGAACTTCAGGTATGAAGGAAACTGGACTGCAGCATGGGAGGATTGTGTGGGACTGAGGAAACTGAAGAGGAAACTCACAATTTGGTGGGATCCAGGTTCACAGAACAGTCATGGGCAGGAAAAGAAAGACCAGGGGGAAGAAGGACCAGTGGCAGACAGAGGAGAGAAATTGTATGTGTGAGGAGGAGAGGGCTGGCTTTCAATGTGAAGCACAAAGGAGAGTATTTATGTTATTGATAGAGCCCTACACAGATACAAAGTTGTATCTGCATCCAATCCATGATCCATAAAAATGGTCTGCCAATATAGATGGATTTGAGGTGCTGTAATTATTGAGCCTCTCTGGCTACAGCTCCACTCAGAAACGAAGGGTCCTGTGGCACCTTATAGACTAACAGAAAAGTTTTGAGCATGAGCTTTTGTGAGCACAGACTCACTTCATCAGATGCTGGTCTTGGAAATCTGCAGGGCCAGGTACAAATAAGCCAGAGCAAGGGTGGGGATAACAAGGTTAGCTCAGTCAGCAAGGGTGAGGCTTACTACCAGCAGTTGATCTGGAGGTGTGAACACCAAGGGAGGGGAAACTGCTTCTGTATTTAGCCAGCCATTCTCAGTCTTTGTTTAAGCCAGAGCTGAGGGCATCGAATTTGCAGATGAATTGTAGCTCAGCAATTTCTCTTTGGAGTCTGGTCCTGAAATTTCTTTGCTGTAGGATAGCTACTTTTAAGTCTGCTACTGTGTGGCCTGGGAGATTGAAGTGCTCTCCTACGGGTTTTTGTATATTGCCATTTCTGATGTCTGATTTGTGTGCGTTTATTCTTTTACGTAGAGACTGTCCAGTTTGTCCGATGTATATAGCAGAGGGGCATTGCTGGCACATGATGGCATAAATAGTGTGTTACAGATCCAGACTAACACGGCTACCCCTCCGATACTTAGCTCCACTCAGAGTTATTTTGAAATAAGATATTTTGGAACAGCTATTTTGAGATATCTTATTTTGAAATAATGCTCTTACACATCAAATGCATTTCAAAATAGCAGCCAGCTATTTTGAAATAGCATTCCAGATACATAGACTGCATCTACACTAGCAAGATTTTTCAAAAGAAGGGGCTCTTTAAAAAGAACCCATGGAGTGTCTACCCACAAAGGCATTCTTTTGAAAGTAAATTGAAAGAATGCAGCACTACTTCTGAAAATTTTTGGGAAGAAGAGGCCTCCGGAAGAAGGACTTCCTTCCGGAAGCTCCCCTGGGGCCAGACTCCAAATCACGTGACCGTATGCTAATGAGGCACGGGGAATTTGCATCCATGCCTCATTAGCATATTTTGGGCTATGTATTACCATGCCACTTTCGGAGAAAGTGGCCTGTGTAGAAACGGCCAAAATGTGCTCTTTCAATCCATGACCAGATCAGGAAGAGTGCCTTCTTTCAAAAGATTCTCTCGATAAAAAGCATGTGTAGATGCTCAATGGTCTTTTTCTTTTTTTGAAAGACCAGTCCTCAATACATGTGATTTTTCGATCCTTGGTCTGTTCTTTTGAAAGAGCAGGGGCTGTGTGGACATAGTCTATTGAAAGAACAGATTGATTTTTTTTATCTGCTTTTTTGTGTGTGGATGTGCTTTTTCAAAAGAAGTTTTTTTCAGAAGAGATCTTCTGGAAGAACTTATTTCAAAAGATTGCTGGAGTGTAGATGTGGACACAAATATTAGATATTTTGAAGGAACTGTTTTGAAATATCTCATTTCAAAATACCTATTTAATGTAGCCTCTGTGAGCTTGCAAGAATGTGATTGCCTGTGCTCTTCCCATTTCCTCAAGTTTTGCAGCTAACTTGCCTGTCTTAACAGGGAAAAGTCAACAAGAGAGTTTCTCCCTTTGACCTTCCTTATTCCTCACCTCTTGCAAAGAGCACAGGGATTGACTTTGACCCCCTGATAGTTCAATTTTGCGCAGGTGTGAAATCAAATCCTGGAAGATCTACCCTGAACAGATTGATCTTCCATGGTAGTGCAGATTAGCCCTCAGTCTCCTATCTAGAAGATGTTCAAAGTGTGGTCCAACTAAGGCATTCAGGTCTGAAGCAGGGTGTATATATGTCTGTAATTCTTATTTCTGTACAGCTAGCTCCTGATCATCTGAAGAGTGGTTTAGTAGGCTTCCATTTGGTCTTGGAGCATTGTGGTGGTGAGGTTAAAACAGAAATGTGTTCTGCATGAATGACCGCTCAATCCTGGCAAAAGATAATAATCCTGTTATTCAAGAAAGTGCATTTTGTGGCCTGAACAGACACTTGTATTGCTATGATGAAAGCCCATTGTTTGAAAAGCATGGGTTTTAAGAGCTGCTATACCTTTATGTTCAGAGAATTCAATAGATTTAGACAGTATATATTTTGAGTCTCTTGGCATTTTACTTTTTTCTGGATAGAAATAAAGGAGTGAGGCATGTCTGTATCAGTTTGTTTTATCACCACTCGTGTAAAAGGGCATATCTTAGAATTATTTTTATCTAGTGGTCTGGTTATATCTAATGAAAGGTTGCTGATATGACTTTTCTGATCCTTTCACTTTTAGTTTCAGGCCTTCTCTTTACTTCCAGAAGAGGATTGATTTTTTTTTAACTTGGGGATGACTAATGCATGTGAGCTACCCCAAAATGAAAGCATATTGAAGACAAAGCATTTTAGTTCTATCCTGAGGTAAACAACGTGAGGTGAAGTGCAGTGGCTGAGTGCTCTACCGTAAACATTAAGGCTTTGAGTTTGAATCTGGCTGAGTCTCACGTTGAAATCCTGGCTTATGTACACCCTGCTGCAAAATGGGTATTCTGACTCACATCGTTAGGGAAGCCAAAAGTGTTCAGATTCCATTAGGCCACATTACTCCCTAGTGTAGTTCTACGGTGGAAACCTTAAACCATAGCATCCTGTGGAGCCATCTATGGCTCAGGGCAGACTTTGATGCTGAAACTAGTGGAGATCAATCTCAGAGATAAAATGCTGGCATTGTTTAGTTAGGCTTGCAGTAAAACTTAAGTGTCTTGTCTTCAGTGAGTTTCCACCTCAGGGCAGCACCTATGAATTTTACCCTGGGTAAAAACAAACTTTTTTTTTTAAACTGAAGACAGGGCCTTAGTAGAGTGCTCTTATTATTTTCCTCTTTGGCTGTGTCTACACTACAAAAATAACTTTAAAGTTCCTTACTTCAATGTACAATTTTGAAGTAAGCAACTTTGAAGTTGAGCATCTACACACACCCTTCTTTGAAGTTAAACTTTGAAGTAAGGCACTATTCCATTCCTGGGAATGGAGTAAGGATTCCAAAGTAAGGGATAATGTGTGTAGACTCTCTGCTGGTGGTGGACACTACACAGAGTCCTCCATAAGGTAGTTGGTGGTTCTGCATGTCTACGAGAGGACCAGCCACAGAAGCCTGGGAAGGCAGTACCAAATAGATTTGGAGACAGGTACAGCTATGTATGGGGGAAAGATAAGGAGAGACAGTAGATTCTGCAACTTCCACACATTCAATAACTCTATCGTTGTGTGGGCATTAGAACCATTTGAGCATGTCTGGGAACAACAACTGAGGGGAGGATGGCTTGCACACAAATGGAGTTGGAATTCAAGCCCCAACCCCCTTGCTGAGGTCCCCACACAAAGCTAAGTAAATTAGGAGATTTTGTGCTAAAGTGTTGTATTTCACCCCTCTACAAATTTGAATGATCATTACAATTCTGCGTACCCTGGTAGAATTAAGCATGTTCCCGTTCACTGACTTGTTGTTCCATTCAGCATGGTCTGTCACAACAATGTCAACATTATCAGCTGAAAAAATATAATTGACTTCCTGATGTTTTTCAAAAATAACATCACTCAACTAAGATCATCTGTTATGACAAACAATTCTTGCATCTTCTTGGCTACCAGTGATTTTAAGCACCGTGATAGCTCTTCATTTGAACATTTCATTCCATCCTAATAACTTCAAGCCCAATTCCCTGTTATTATTAAACCCTACATCTTGTATATTTATTATGGATCCAGTTCTAACAAATACTTTGTCTCTGTCAATGATATCAGTGCATTAGTAGTTGTTTTTATTTTAAACTGCTTTCAGACCACTGACACAGTTTTGCCTGCAGTGAAAACGGTGATTATAGTTCTATGGCTAAACAAGCATATTTTGTACCCAAAAGTTTATGGAAAGTGTCTTAGATCTACTTTCCCAATACAGCTAATGCTGTCAAATGACTCACAAGAGTATTTAACAAAGGGTGCACCTACACTAGCAAGTGTATTCAAAAGCGAGGTTGAAAGATGGCCTTTCAAAATAACTCATGGAGGGTCTACATACACTCAGAGATTGTTTCAAAGTAACTTTGAAAGAACGGGGAGTTCTGTTGAAGTTGGTCCTCCGTCCCCACGGTGGGAAGAGTCCCCCTTTCGAAAGAGAGCAAGTGTAGATGCTCCATAGCCCACTATTTCGAAAAAGGGATTCCTCTATGGTGGAGATCAGCTGGCAGGTGGTGGTGCCACTCACAGCACAAGTGGAGCTCTATGGCTCCAGTGTCCGGATGCATTTAAAGATGCAGGCTCCCGCAAAACCTCAGGCAGGAAGCTTAGAGTGTGCAGGTAGCAGGGAGCCCACATTGCTGCAGAGCCTGCTCCCAGCTGCGAGGCCCCAGCCAGCCCGCCCTGCTCTCTGGCACCATGGCCAGCACCCTGGACCCCCGACCACACCAGAGGCCTCCAAGGACACTAGGGAGTCCTCCCAGAAAGGGAGACAGGTCCCGAAGCACTGGACCCCCTCATGGACTGAGGCTGAGCTGCAGGACCTTCTCACCATCTGGGCAGATGTGGAGGTCCTGCACCAGATGGGCGTCCAGCGCCATAATGCCATGGTATTTGAGCACCTGCCCCAGGGCCTCACTGGCTGGGGTCACCCCACCTGGACCTTGGACCAGGTGAGGTCCAAGGTCAAGGAGCTCTGGCAGGGGTACTGCAGGACCCGGGACGTGGCTGGGTGGTTGGAAGCAGTCCCCACCAGCTGCCCCTGCTTCAAGGAACTGGACCGCCTCCTAGGGCCCAAGGAGGCAAGACTTCTGGCCATGGTTCTTGATACAGTGAACCCTGAAACCAAGCTGGAGCCCAAGACAGCGCCTGAGGCTGAGGACTGCCTGGGACCGGTGGCCAGCACCAGGCACCCACAGAGGCTCCAGCCCATCAGTGATGATGAAGGCTCAAGTGAAGCGGGGACCTCATCATTGACGTCCCATCTGGCCCATCCAGCCGGGCCCCCTCCAACCATGCCTCACCCAAGTTCCTGGAGGGACTCAGAGGTATGTGCCATGCATGCTGGTCACCGTAGGGCTCAGGGAGGGGGTGCTTGGTCATACCCAGGGTGACCGCAGTCCACCCACACAGCTGTCAGATCCAGGGCACATGCAGGCTGGATGGCCCTATCATCAAAGGGCCAATGTGTGGTACTCAGCATCACGTGGCCAGCACAGCACCACGGGCCACCTGGCCACAGAGGGACTGGGGGTGGCGCAGAGGGGACCTTATGCTCATGGCACCCAGATGGAGAACCCAGGATGCGGTCCCCGCAGGGCCCTTGGGACAGGGTGGGGAAGGGAGGGGTGGGGAGGGGGGTTCACAGGTGCCATTGCTTGGGGCTAATGCCTGGTTCCTCTCCCTGCTTCTGTCTCCATGTCTCCAGCAGCTGGGAGCTGGATCAGCCCTGTCACAGTCCTGGGGAGCCCGACCACCAAGGGCGAGGGAGAGCAGCCCGGACCCCAACTGGGGACAGCACAGGGACAGCGTCGGTTCATGTGCTGGTGCCACCAGGGCAGGGAGGAAGAGGCAGGGGATACAGCGCATACGGCAGCCCTGCAGGACCTGATGGTTGTGCTGAGAGGTTCACCATGGAGCGGCAGGCTTGGAACTGGGTGGCAGCCAGCCTGGACATCCTGACACAGGCCATGGTTGCCAGCTGACCCCAGCCACTGCCCCATCACGAGCCACCCCTGCATCTGCCCCAAAAAGCACAGGACTTCTCATTGTAAAAGCAGAGCTGTGACTCCTGACAGTTAATCAAGAACACATCACTTAAATTACTACCATATTGTCAATCTTGACAAGCAAGTGTAAAGATGTTACTGAGCACCATTTTCCTCTGGTTAAATACAATAAAGATACTCCTGTACTCCTGCCATCCACTTGCAACTACCACTGTATCTGAAATATTTTTAATTAATGAAACAAAGTGTAACAGTGTCATTGTTAAATTCACCCTGAATTGTCTCCTGAACATCCTGTTCCATTCATCACAAAATCTTGCTTCCACCATCCAAATGACATTGCTCAGTGGTTCGGTTTATCTTTGCATCCAGGAACCCCATCCATGCTTCCATTTCATTCATACTGCCTTTTTAAATGGCCCACTTTTAGGGTTGCCAGGCAGAATGATGATCAAGCATCAACTTACATAAAGCTCTAACAAAGGATAAATCATGCATAAAGCCAATGAACCCTACTCATTGGCAGGCAGGATTGGACCTGCTAAAGCCATGAGCTTCTACTGCATGAACTAAAAGCCAGCTGGCTCTTAGCTAAGGTTGTAGAACAGACTTCACTGTCCCTTGTCAGTTGTCTCAGGGCCTCTGGGTTTCACAGGTTTTGCTGTAAACCCGAAGAATGGAGCAGCTCAATATGCCTCTTGGTTCTCCCCCTTACCTCAGTGGGGGATGTACTATCTGCCAGGCCTGTAGTTGCTGAAGTGTGTTTTTCCTGATGTTAGCTCCAGATATTCTGGTGGCTCAACCCAGTCAAGGGACTTAGTTTTTGCATGTTTGAACAATAATGGTCTTTCTATGGGGCATCTACATTTAATTAATTTAGGGACAAACCCTGCAGTTCTAATTTAAAACATATACTGGCCATGGTTTAGGTAAAAGACAATATCATGCAAGCTTAGTTATTTATCTGATCTTTCTCTTAAATAAGAAAAGTAAGTCTTCTAGAGAGGAGATATTATATAAATTGTACTGTTTAGTAATAGCAATGTTCATTATGAGAGGCTTAATTATGGCCATCATTTACCAAAAAAATCAAAGTCTTGTCACTGAAAGCATAATAATGAATAGCTCTTGTTTAAAAATTAATGAACCATTTTTACTGAAGGTATGAAGCCTACTTGTCTGCAGGGTGTGATCATTTTTATTCTCTTGTTTAAAAGAATTCATATTCATGCAAATTAGAATCCAAATAATTGAAGAATGAAGGCCTTTTTATATTATAATTTATGTATCTGTGTGTTTACTTACATAGAAAATAACACAAAAATCAAAAGGCAGACCCTGATATAGATGTAATTTGCAGTTGTACAGGAATTATTTTGAATTTAGGGCAAATTGTGCTCTTATTTACACTAGTGTAAATCACTGAATTTTATCTTTATGCCACATTTAAAACAGTGTGCATGAGAGCCAAATTCTGCCACTCCCACTCATGAGTGTGTGTAGCCCCATTGAAACTAAGAACTCACTCAGTCTATGTCCAAATTGCAAGACTTACAGTAGCATCACTAAAATGTCATAAGTATGCTGGCAAAACCTCATAGTCTACTCCCAAGGAAGAGGTTTTCCATCACTGCAGGAACACCATTTCCCAAAGAAAGAATAGTTAGGTTAACAGAAGTTTTCTTCCATTGACCTAGCTGTCTCTACATCGGGTTCTAAATTGGCATAGCTAGGGTGCTGATTAGGGATAGGAATTTTTCATAGCCCTGAGCTCTGTAGCTATATTGGCAAGTTTTAAGTAAGACATACTGTAATACTGCTCAAAGGATGAAATTCACCCCAGCGGGCTAACACAAAGACCAGGAATAGGGCTTAAATTGGATACACAGGGTGCATAGGACTGATCGTACCTGTTTCCTGCACTATGGTTAATTTCACTTCCCAAGTGAGTAGAGGATGACAGTCTCTTGACTTGGTTTTGGAAAGGGTGTGTTTGTGTCTCTTTTTTGTGGTAGAAGGATCTGGCTATAGGTATATTAACACTCTTCTCACTTCTTTAACAAAGCAATTCAGAAAAACACTTGATAGTCCTGTTATTCACCTTGTAAATCAAACATGAAGTATCTTGTTTTCGGGCACACACTGTGATGAGTCATTTTTGTATCAGGCTCCACCAATCCATAAAGCAGGAGCTGGCCTGGTAACTCTCAGGGCAGTTGTGCAAGCCTCACAGGAGAAACAACAGATCAGTCCTTCATGGCTTGGAACTTTTCTCTGCCTGATAGTGGTAACAGTCTCCACAGGCCTTATGCTCATGCTCCAGTGTGTCCCTAGTCCCTAGTTACATTCAGTGTAACCACATCTGAATGCCCTTTTCAGCCTGCAAGCAGTAGGCCTGACCTTCCTTGTCATGGTTTCTACCAATGTAATATGAGACTGAGCCTGGTCAGTCCTGTTGGGTGGATTGGTAGCAGTCAGGCCTGGTGTTTGGAGCTAGAATCTAGAGTCCAGAGGATGGCTGTAGCAGGCAAAGGCCTGTGAAGCCTACCATGCACTTCTGTGCCAGACATGGACCTGCTTCAGGGCTTGCCGCATATATTAGATGTGTTCATCATAAAACCCTTAAAGGTCTGGCCTGTATGGCTCAGGTGAGTTTAAATTAGATTTGTTTCACACAGCATCACCTACTGGCTGAACAGTGTAATACAATTTAGCATTTCTTGCAAAGCCTGTCGTAGCCATGATCAGGCAGAGAAGAATCACTAGCCATGAAGTGGCATTGAGCAGACTGAACTGCTGTTTCTTCTGTGGGGTTATACACCTGTCCATAAAATCAGCTCCTGGTTTGTGGAATGGCAGGAGACTAGCACAATGATGACTAGGATTGCCAGTTTGGGTTGGATGTATTCCTGGAGATTTAATTACATGACATAATCTTTAATTCAAGATTAATCTTTCATTCTGGGAGACTCCAGGCCATTCCTGGAGGGCTGACCATCCTGGTTTTATCGGGCTTTAATTAAGGGATGACTCATCACTTTACAGACATCGTGTGACTCAGTTAACCCCAGAATAGCATCTCACAGGTTAGAAAAATGTGAATTCTTCATTGTAGCAGGCATTTTGTTAGTAGCCAAACCATGAAGCAAAATGGAGTGAGACACTTTTTGAGCTGCTTTAAATTAGCTGTCACTGTTTGCTTTCTGTAGTTGAGAAAACAAAGGATGTAGGTTAAATGTGCTTTTCAGATTGTTGCCTCTTATACCAAGGGAATGGTCTGTTTGTAGCTCATATTGACTGCAAGAGTTGGCCTTGTCATTTTAGAATACACTCTAACCAGACTAAGAAATCCCTCACCCACTAGAATAAATTAGCAAATAACAACTGCTGGCAAAGAAAAGGTTTTTAAAAGCTAAAGTGCTAGGATAATTAAATACATATTTCAGCAGCATTTAGCTGGCATTGATTGGCTGAGGCCGCTCACTGTGTAGAGTTGAATAGTTAACTCAAGTGTTGGGCATCTCCTAAAGGAGATGACCTCAGGGTCATATAATTGTAACAGTAATTTATTTAGTTAAAGAAATGAATATGTTCTCAATTAGCTTGGCAGACATTATAATAACATAGATGGGATTTATATTTGCTTATGTTACTCTGCCGTAAGGATAAAATTATTGGATTTGTTTGCCTATAGTTAGATACCTGTTTTTCACAATAACAATCTGAAGGTTTGTTCATTCTGATTAATAGGTGTCCAGTCCTAAAGCTACAGCTATTGGCTTAATCACTCTAGGGATCTGACGCACATACTCACATCAGTACAACTGGCAGAAGACAGTGTTACCAGTCTAGCAACAGTCAGGGGCAGATTGAGAACAGGTGGGGCCCTGAGAAAACTCAGTCACAAGGGTCCCCCCCAAAATATGAAAATATTAAACATCATTGTTTATACTTTAAAATGTATTCATGCTTATTATTAGTCATGGTGCATAATAAAATTACACTTAAATTAATTTTAAAATAAGAATGACATGACACATTTCTTTTGTGTCATTAAAGTGAACTAGTTAAACAAAATAACAATATGGTACTTTGGGGGCCCCTCATCCCTAGGGGCTCCGGGGCAACTGCCTCTTTTGCCTTTATGTTAATCTGTCACTAGCAACAGTTCATGCTGATTTTTTTCAGCTATATATTTCAATTTTTTTTATATTTACCTCATAAAGTGGTGCCTGATCTGAGATTATTCTACCATTGAAGCTCTTGGAGGTTTATCACATGTATGTTATACTACTGATATGTCACACTCCCCCCCCGCCCCCGCTCTAATCTGCTGTCACTAAAAGCAGGAAAACACTTATTCATTTTAATGTGCTCTACTGCTGCACGACTGCTATCTCCTGCTCTAAACTTCTTAATATATTTCTTTTAATTTTAGAATGTTGACACATTTCCACCATTTGCTGGTCAAGCTGCATGTCAGAAATGTGTAATAGCTCTAATCCACCAGCTCCACATCACAGGGTGTGATTTATGAAAATGTGCATTCTAGTGGTGTCTATTATCAACACTTTCATGATTGTGAAGGCATAGCCTCATGTAAGGATGGGGAAAAAAGGCCCTCAGCCATAAGCAAAGTTAAATGTCTATTAGACATTGAAGAGCTAGTCGGTAGGGGATTCACAGGACAGTAGGTGCCTGGCTAGAGATGGAAGAAGGATGGCTTTCTAAAATCAGCCAGTAGAGGTCTCTGTTATATTCACTACTGCTAGGGGTGCATTGTACACCCCTTTCTGTGTGGTCCCAGCTTTTCCCTCTGCTAGTCATCTGTCACATAGTGAGAATATATATTTCAAATAAACTACATTTATTGTTTATATGCTGATCACTTTCATCACATGCTGCCGTTTTATAAAAACTACAGGCAGGAAAGGACACCCTGGGTATTTATAAACAGACCAAACAAGGATTTCTGATTTTGTTGGTCTGATTTTCAACAGTTTTAAAAAAGTCTAAAGGAATTATTTAGTGAAAGAAAAGACACCTCAGTATGGCCCCTATTCAGCAATGCATCTCTAGTCCACAAAGTATTTAATCATAAGCTTAAATGCCACTGATTTTCATTAGACTTCAGCACATGCTTAATTTTAAGCATGTGCTTAGTTGAACAGGGATGGACTTCAAGTTGTTCTTAAAAGCCTTGCTAAATAAGGGCTTTAGTCTTCTGTAGCCACCCAGATCCTGAAATAAGCTCTGTGAAAGTGGACTCCTTTACCCATGCAGATCCTTACTGAAGACATTCAGTCATATCTAATGGAAACCTGCAATCAGTTATGCATTTGAATAGCTCCAAGAATTCAGACCAAGTGTGTGAAGACAGTGGAACTGCACAGTGAGGTTCCATGAGGCATTGTGCTTTGCATGGTCAGAACTCATTCATTTGTGTCCACAGGAAAAAATATTTTCTTTGAAATATGCAGGGGGAGGGAAATGAGTTCCTTATAATATTGAATCACTGATCTTCAAAGTGTTCAGTAAACATTTGATTTCAATAATATTTGGTACTTAGCCAGAGTAGTAGAATGAGCACTTTCATCAATTCTGCCTCTACCCACAGGTCACCTGGTACCTCATGCCTTTTTGTAAAATCTTTTATAATGAAAAGACATTCTCAAATCAGACCTCTTTTTTCTTATTAATATAGGAAGCTCTGTGTGACTCCGAGGCTGGGCAGAAGGGACATTCAAATCAAAAGTCAGTTTAGGCTGTTGTAGTCTTAGGACAGAAAACCAAATCAGAGGCTTGTTTTTGAAGGCTTTGAATGCCCAAAACTCCCAAGGAAACTAATGGAATCTGGCTGCAGAGCATCTCTGAAAATCAGACTACTTATTTAAGTGCTTAATTCTGAATATAGCAGCATATCTTTAGACACCGAAGTTTCAAAAATTGCAAAACACACACATAAAAATGGTCCTGCTCTGAATCTGTTATAATCACCAACAAAAAAAATCTCAAAGGAATGTAGCTTCTTTGTAAGTTGAGCTTCACCCTAAAGAATATCTGGCTATATCTGTTCAATGGATTGACTGGATGTTCAGCTTTTATTCATCACAGGGGCTCTTATCGTGCCACTGAAGTTTTTGGTGCCCATGTATTTGCCAGTTGTGTATCTGCATTACTTGGTAACCACACTTCCATCAGAATAATGCTGTATATTTGTGCCAAGAAAACCACCAAAGTAGTCTGGTACATTGCTTCAACATAACAAGGTGAGCTAGTGATGAAAGGACTAATTCAGAGAAAAGTTCATTCTAAAAATTCCCCATCCCTTTTATTGACACTGGGTCAAGACCGCTCACAGAGATGCAACACTGTCAGTTGAGACATGTTTCAGTATCTCAAGTTATACTCTAGGCTCCATGCAGGCTCTTCTGTTGATGTTGTGTCAAGTGTCTTGAACCTAATACAGTGAACATAGAATCATTACAGTGTAAAATTAGTGTGCACATTCCCACTGAAATCAGTTGACTTATGCATAACATTCACACCATGCATAATTAATATGGTATGTAGCATGGAAAGTTTTAATTCATGGGATGCTGATACATTTTTCTCTTGTATCTTCTTAAAACAGAGCCACTTTTGAGAGAATTTGTGTGTAGGTTGTAAACCCTATTTTAAATCAAGAGTTGAATTAGTCTATAGATGTGGTCAAAAACACTACTGCTCACAGCTGTGATACAGCAAAGTTTGTTTTATGTAATGGGTTTTGCCCGCTGAGACCAACATCAATTTAAATATCTGGGTGATGAACTGAAGGGGACATAGGAACTATATGCAGAACAAGGGACAACACAGAATTTTTTAACTTAACTGGAGTTGCCTTGCATTGTCCAAGTCTGAATTTTGCCCTATGGCTGGAACAGCTGGAAATCTTTCTCTTTGGGTCAAGTTTTGTAACTCTGAACAACCTGCATGGATTTTGGAGATACTAGTGAGGAGGGAGGAAAGAATTCTCTGCAGCAGTCTGCGGTACAGCGGCTGGAGCACTCTGTATGGCCCTATGCTCCTCAGTGTGAACGTAGGGAAAGAACCATGAGATTTGAGGTGAGTCCTGTACCTCCACTGTTTCCTGAAAAGTTCTTGCTGTGCCCGGCTGCAGAAGGACCCTCTCTGGAGGTGGACTTTATGCACCACAAAAGGTGCACTTGTCCCTTCAGCACAGCCCTCAGGCTTAAATCATGCACCTGGAAGGGCCCTCAGGAGGCCATCTAGTCCAGTCTTCTGCACTCGTGGCAGGACAAAGTATTATCCAGACCATCCCTGACTGGCTGTTAAAAATCTCCAGTGATGGAGATTCCACAGTCTCCCTTGGCAATTTATTCCTATTCTTAATTATCCTAATAGTTAGGAAGCTTTTCCTTAATGTCCAACCTAAACCACCGTTGGTGCAATTTAAATCAATTGCTTCTTGTTCTATCCTCAGAGATTATGAAGAACAATTTCTCTCCCTCCTCCTTTTTTAACTTGTTCTTTCCCTTTGAGCCTATCTTATTTTCACTGACATTCATTATGTTTCAAGTCCAATTGCTACTAACCTTGATTTCCCCTCATGCTTCTGGATTTCCTTTATAGCAGCATTGCTAGGTCACAATATTACATTTCTGAAATCTTGGGCACGTACCACAAAGTACAATATTTTCGAATTTTTGATGTGATAAAAATTCTGCAATCAGAATTCTATGATTAAAAGAAAAATAAATTAAAAGGGCCAAGGTGGAGAAAATAATAAAGGAATGAGACAAAAATACATTCCATTTGAATGTATTTTTGAAGGGAACACCTCTAGTCTTAGATTCCCCTGAATTCATGTAACCCTTCATTAGCATTATTGGAAGATAGCCACATGTCTCCCAAGACAAACAGACACCTTCCTTTTTAGATTCATGACCAACTGTCATAAGAAGACACCTTCATGCTCTATGCTTTGAGATAGATAGTTCCTAGTTTTTCCCCAAGACAGATCAGCTACTGTATCTTGGTAGAAATGAATACTCTCCACCTTTTATCATAAAACACGCCTGAGATGTGGGAATTCAATGCAGCAGCTTTGCTGAAATGAAAGCGTCACGGGTTATATCAGTACATTTTTTAATAAAATTCTCTTACCTTGATCAATCTATGTCCTTCAGTTTAGAGCTGAGATTAATTCTCTAAGACACATTGTGATGCTGTGTTAATACTTCAAATTATCTTATAAATGCTTGCTTTCATACTTGGCATAACTATTGTACCACTATAGAAACTGCTTCTATTGACCTTTATATGAAAAAATATGTTGGATTATCATGATTGACACATTTAAAATGACTCATTCTTGACAAACACACATAACAACTTTTTAACATTCCCTTTTCTTTACAACTGCCTCCAGTTTCATTATATGAAATATGGCTGTATTATACACCACCTCTCATTGCCTAACATGCTTTTGTCTTTTTTTTTTCTTTTTAGAGTTCAAGATTTACATTTGGAGCTAAATGTTTCAGTGATTGCTCTGTTGGATTTCATTATACCAGTGTAGTTAATCAAAGCAAGTCTGGCCTTGCAACCATGATTCATTGTATGGTTTTTGAACTTAGTCATTTGCACTGAATGAATATACACATTATCACCAGAGTACCAGATTTGCTTTAACAGCCTGCATGATATGGTACTGTAATGCTCTAGTAAACTGTTGATGCCATAGGAGTGAGCTAAGATTTGGGAGTTTTTTAGGTATTCTTTGAGATCCGCCCTTTTAGCATTTGCATCAAGAAGAGAAGGACTCAGAGCAGGAAGCAGAGCAGAAGCAGTGTGCTCTTGTAGTTCTACAGATTACTAATTCACTGTAAATGAGAGTATTTCAGTTTTATATGTTTTGTGCAAGCTGAGTGGCCTGTACAGTAGTCATTAACAAGAAATCCCAAAATAAGCATTTTCATCCAACCGCACACTGGAGAGTGGATTTCAATTATGGGCAAAGAAAATCACTATTTTCAGTGCACTTGAGGAAAGGTTTGGTGGCTAATATTTTTTCTGGGCAACCTAATTGAGCATGCCATATCATTATTAATGAAGTCGTAAACTCCATTAGCTTCTAGGGACTTGTGTAAACTAGGATTTAAAGTGTTAGCTAACAAGTACTGACTAACCTGTTTTGAAAGTCATGTGTAGACAAGTCACACTGTCTTTAGCACATGCTAAACTGGTCAAGTTAAAGCTTGGACTCCCCAGCAAGTTTTAATTTAAGTGGTTTAGCAGATCTTAAGGGATGTGGGACAGATTTATAAAGATCTACAAAGATTTATAAAGTGCCTAGAGATGCAGAAATGTGCCTAGTGGGATTTGGATAAGCATATTAAGCAAGTAGGTACCTAACATCCATTGAAGTAAAATGATAACCTTTGTAAATATCTCTGTAAACACTGTACACTTTGTCAGCAGTGAGCTTTTAACATAAATTAGCATCACATCTTAAATCCTAGTTTAGACAAAGACAGAAACAGGTTGCATGCCTGGCATAGTGTGTGGGAAAATTGCCACAGTAAAATCTGCTGTTTATTGGCTTAGTGAAGAAGCTGATACCTAAAGTAGGGCTGCCTTTCTAATCTATGCTGTTGATTTGCTGTCTCTGCATACTCTCAGGTGGTGCTAGTCTTTCATCTAAGCATGCTCAGAAGAGACAATCCATTTCAAGCACTGGGAAAAATAGAGCTAGATGTTAACTGTTGTTCCATGACAACAGAATATTTCATGAGAAGTCATTCCATAGGAAGAGAAAGGAGCCCAGAACACAATTTAATCTGGGAGCATAATGTAGTAAAATCTCATTCCATGGACAAGTTAGGGACAGAAAGGTAAGAGAGGTATCATTTGTGAAAATCTACATCATCATAATTTAAATGGTGTCGCCCTCTGCAGCATGCCAAGGCAAACACATTACTTGCTTCCTCCAGTTCGAGGTCCTGTGTTTGATGGAAATTGTGATGCCATAGTGTCATCAGAAATGGGTTGGGTTGCATATTAAGTGAAATCCTTGTCCCTCATGAATATAATGGTACCAACATTTGATAACTATCTGCTAAAACCATTACATAGATAATGTTTTTTTTAATTTTTTCCATTTATACTTTAACACAGGGATATATTGCTTTCAGAAAAAAAAAGACATAGTTCTCTGGTAATCCTAGCGAAGTTGGCCTTGACCTATAGGACAGAAAACATTTATTCACTGAAGTCCTCATCAGTATCATCTTTATCTAGGGCAACATTCTAGCCACATTGTCACATTGAAACTTGTCTGTAGTGCACTTTCACAAAGCAGTATGGTGATCATATTCTCTTTGCACATGAACATTTCATTATCTGAAAGATTGATTTGGGAGCACATGATATTTCATTTGTACCTTCCATCCTCTGAAACCCTTCCATGACTGATAGAGCATGGTAGGTTTAGATACACTCTGTCAGCTTGCAGCTACTGCACTGCTTGATTATTTTCCGTCTTGATAGCAGATATAAATGCACCACGTATAGGTGGGAATTCTTCTCCATTTGTCTGTTTCTTGGAAAATATCTACAAATGTTGTAATGTTGGTCAATTGGTAAATCTGGCATACAAACACCTCCACTACACTTATGACCTCATCATCTACTGTCAGCTGTTCCAAGAAAACTCAGAGGATGGAGAGACTCTTTTGAGCATGAGTCAAGTGGCTTCCAGTAAAATAATCTGGTTTTTCCCAGCTAACCACCCACGAGTGTTACATAAAAGGCTATGTCTGAATTGCAAGCTTCTGTCGGGAGCCCAGAGGTCTGACAGAAGTCTGACACTTCAGGAGCATTCTGCCAACATCCCGGTCATCCTCATTCCATGAAGAAGAAGGGACTCCTCCACAGACAGAGTTTTCCCAACATTTGGCCCCATGTGGATGGGCCAAACGTTGGGAAAGCTTCTCCCGACAGAACTGTCAGCAGGAGATACACAAACACATTGTGCAATTTGTGTATCTTTTGTTGACAATTCTTGGCAATCTATACATAGCCATATAGACGTGGTAGTGAGGTAGCTTTTAATCAAGTGCACATGATAAGAACACATATCTGAGGGCTATACAGGAAGTTTGTTCCCTGCAAATTCTGTTTCCCAGGCACAAAAACAGAATCTTCAAAAGTTTTGGATAGCGTCTCACAGAGAGCATTAGAACATCTGTTTCTTGTGCAGAAGTCTGCATTGTAGTAGCTCCCCTCTGCGTGCTATTCATAATTTCAGTGTCAGCTTCCGCCTAAGAAACTAAGTAGAAATTTCATTACACAGTTCAAGGCATCAGCTTTATTATGCCATGTGATGAAATCTTTTCAGCAATTCTTTGAATGCTGAAGTGTTTTCCCTGCTTAGTACATGGTTAACTTGTCCTTCATGCAACGATGAGACTTACACTGGAGGTGCTTGTGAAATCAGTGGGGTTTTTTTAGTATTGGACAGGTGCAGTATCATTAAGTCTCTACTTTCTGATAATATTTCAAATGATTGTTTTGAATATGTGTGAAATGTGAGGTAGATGGTCATTAGGCAAATATTTTTTTCTGCAGCCTTATAAAGAAGCATCAGCCGAATCTTGGCAGGCATTAGCAGTCTCTGGTTTCTGAGAGCTCAGACATACCATCTATAGTTGCTATGCTGAAAGACCTCTGCTGGCATAAGTCACCAGTCATGTTGGCAGTAAGTGCTGGCTCAGGAAGACCATACAAAATGTGCAGTAGTTTGCTTTTCACCTGCCATGTATGCTATCACATTGGAACATTGAATGTGTAACCAATGGAGAACTGGTACTTTCCCAGAGTCTCACATAGGTCATTTGTATTTGTCTTTTGTACTGGCCATCATCACCACTGTCCCATCCATTTCAGCTCCAGTGACACATTTTATGAACATCAGCTGAGCACCATAGTTTGCAGTAGTAAAAACAATATTTGTTTCTGTTGATTTTTTTCCTTTTTGATACAACAAATTACATAAGTTCTTGGGGTAGCACTCAAAGTGATAGGGAATGTTTTGAGTCAACACACCCACTTTACATCCCATGCAACATTCTTACTAATAATTAACTGCTTCACACAGTGTTTCATCTATCTTGTGTACTGATACTGTGTTTAATCGATGCCTTTAGGCTTCCACCATATTACGTGGGACTAGAAGAAAGCATGCTTTAACCATATCTGACACACATCCTAGCGTCTTCAACGTTTTCCTGCTGCTCAATGTATTTCTTCCCTAACGTTTCCAAATGTAGTTTGTGGATGTGCTTCTAATAGTATGTAAAGTTCCAACAAGCATTATGCTTAACCCTCAGTGGTGGTAGTCTCCAAAGATTCAGCTCCTAGGTACTATTCATCTCCGCACTGGTGTCTAAAATGATGAAGACCAAAGTAAAAGCAAGTTTTTTCTAATACATTATTTTGGTATTGTAGTTAATGTAATTTATGAATACGGACAGGCTCATAGTTTCTGACTGGATGCTGATGACTTAAACAGTTCCACTACTACTCTTTCAGGAAAGCTGATATAATGTACCTTTTTTTTTGTTTTTTGTTTTGGTTTGCCAATGGCAGCAAATAACCTTTCAGTACTTCTCCATTTATAGCAATCCATAATGTAAAAAACAATTGGATTTGTCAAAAGAGCCCTGGCTGGTGTAGACATAGGTGTAGATGCAGCCTATGATTTTGTTAGGGCTGGATAATTTTTAAAAAGTTGACATTTAAACATTTTCTCTAAAATATATCTGCATAATTGTGCATAAAAATTCTCACCAGCAATCACAGGCTACACCACAGTAATACAAAGCCTGGAACTTTTCCTTGCAGCAAGCCCTGCTGCCAACTTTGTCCACATATTTATTCTGGGGACACCATCACTGGACCTAACCATGTTAGTTACAAGCTCAAAGGCACACTCTCGTGCACTTCCAACAACATTATATATGCCATTATGTGCCAACTATGCCCTGCCATTACGTACATTGGACAGACTGTGCCAAAGAATAAATGGACACAGAGCAGACATTAAGAAACTCAATACACATAAGCCAATCAATGAATACTTCAATGGAGTGGGCCATTCTGTTAAAGACCTGAGAATTTGTGTCCTACAGCACAGGGAATTTAAAAACAGATTAGAGTGAGAAACTTGTGAGTTGGATATCATATTCAAATCGACACATTAACATGTGGTATGAACAGAGACAGCAATTATCTCACACATGACAAGGACTGCTTCCCTTCCTTTGATGCTCATAATTATCTCAGGCAGGAGACTTAACATCCCCCTTCCCCCATCTCCTTCCTTCAGTCCTATGTACTTGATTTCTTAGTTTATCTTTTTTTTTTTTTGGTCCTCCGTACTTATTTACAATACAGACTGGCATCTATGAGATTGATCTGATGAAGCATGTCTGTCCCACGAAAGCTCATCACCGAATAAATAATTTTGTTAGTTTTTAAAGTGCTACATCTCTGCTCTTTTGTTTTGTTGGAGTACAGACTAACACGTCTACCTCCTTGTTACTACAATTGTGATAGGTTTGTCACTTTTGGTAACATGGCATTCTTGGGAGAACGGGCTTGTGAAGGGTACTCAACCTGAATCATTTCCACTGACATCGCTTTATCAACACTTCCACCAAATGGAGGACCTGCAGCTGCAAGTTGAGGCGGCAGCAGCAAATCCCCTCTGCCCTGTCCCAGTGGGGGATACCATTGAAATTATGAGCCTGTAGACTTTCATAAATTACATGATGCTTTCCTTACAATTCTATTATTTATCTGCCCAAGGAATCCTACATGCTTCCACTCTAATTGAGAAGTGTCTCCAGAACGTACTTTAGGGAGCAATAAATAATGGTAGGTGAAATATCGGATTTCACAAATGGTGTATGTTTTTGCATGTTTTTGTATGGTGTATTTGTTTTTCACAAATGGTGTACGTTTTGGTGTATGTTTTTACTATTTTGGAGAATATAGGCCAAATTCTGAGCTACACTACAGGTGCTTTGCACCAGTCTGTCTTGCTGGAGCCAACCACTGAAGGATTTTTCTAAGTGAATCCTTCTCTTACCCCCAGCACACCCCCTTACAGAGAGCGTGGCCTGGGCATTCCTTTGCCTCGGTGATTCGCTCTTGCTGGAACTAACCTCAAGATCATTGATAACCAGCACAAAGGGGAGCAGCTCTGAGCCTTCTTTCATTTACGTGAGAGTATAAGACAGCAGCCAAAGTGCCCTAGGTTAAGGCGGAGAGAATAACAGTAGTTTAAATTCTCATTGCCACTCTGAACTGAGTCCAGAAAGGATTCAGCATAGGATTTGGCACTGTTGTAAGAGTTGCTCCTGTTTTGATGCTTGGTTTCAGTTTTTCAATTGGAACTGTAGAGAGATGGGGCCAAACTGCAACTTTCAAATATGGATCAGGATTTTGAAAAACCTTTCCCAAAGTTCAGAAATGTTCAGTGCTCAGATCCTGTAGAAACAGAGGCAATCACCAAGTCTGGATCTACATAGAAATTCACATTCTGGTATCCCCAGAGAACATGAGTGTTCAGACCCAAACTCTTACTGAGTCCCTGTTCAGTTTTCCTGCTGGTCCTGAGCTGCTATACTGGCCCATGTATAAAAGGGTGGGAAGTGAAGTAGGACAATCAAAGATTTACAAGCGTACTTACTGGAGAAGCATAGGATTGCATGACTAGAAAATTCTGTCCTGGCTCTTTTTTGATGTGGAACTGGTAGGAGTCTGGAGCCACTAGGTTCATGGCAAGCAGAGTTCCTCACAGAAACTGGAGTTACCCACAGAATTTCTGAGCAAGTCCAGCCCAAACCCTCTGCCTTTTTTGAAATCCACATATATCCTATGTTCTTCATGCTTTCTAGGCTTCTCCTTCACTCCCATTGTGAGTTACTGGCAGCACCGCTAGCTTCTTTCTTCTTGACTCTTCAGGAAACAGTTGCAAGTGCATGAGACAATCAAGGTGAGGAAGTTATTCATGTGCAGTGGCAATATATCCCTTTGTGAAGAACTTTCAGTTATTCAGAAAGACATATATGTTATGTACAACTGCTATTTCCTGACTTTGCCGTCTTCCTTCTGTTCCATTTGACCCTGGATTCTAATCATCTCGGCCAAATCTGAGGAAGTGGGTCTTACCCATGAAAGCTCATTAACTAATTTAAAAAAAAATTGTTCGTCTTTAACGTACTACAGGACTGCTTGTTATTTCTAAATACCTGAGGCCCTTCACAGTTTTACTTGCACTCAGTGGCTCAGAGAGAAACCCCAGCAAAATTTATGTGTAGTTTCTAGCCTTTGCTGAGGTTGAATAAACAATAGACAAGGACAAGGCAAAAATATTGAGCTATTAATGTTTATCTAAAATGTGTTTTATTCATTTTAGGAGTTAATTTCATTCTTTTGCAAAGGCCTCTCAAAAGGCGCTGAGACTTAAATGTATTATTAAAATATCTGGGTAAAACATTGATTACCCAGGTAATCCTTGCTCACAAGAGCACTGAGACCAATAAGCTTATTTATGTGAGTAAAAGTTTGCATTAACAGACCCCAGTTTAAAACTATGTAGTATAATAGAATACAGAAACATTGACATTTTAGATCAAAAATAGCATCCAAATATATTTTTTTATTCTTACAGCAAAAGTTCCGCTACAAAAAACTCGTCAAAGTGATTTTTCATAACTTACAAAGTAAGTCAATGTGTTTTATGATAGGCCGGGGATGTATGTGAGGGTTTGGCCATAGCTGTCATTACAGGTTGGACCTCCCTGGTTTGGCATGCTCAGGACCAGATCTGTTTTGAATGAGGAAATTTGCTGGACCAGGGTGGTGTTCTGCTGCCAGCTCCTAAGTATTTCTGGCCAGCTGGAACACTGCCACTGGCCCCTGCCATGCTGTCCTGGCCTACGTCCCATCCCTGGCTCCCAACCCCACTGCAGGCTGCCCTGGTCTCCTGCAGGCTTGTGGCAGCTCCAGGTCCCAGCCCTGCCACAGCAAGCCTTTACTCCCAGCCCTGCTATGGCTGCTGTGGTAGAGTTGGGAGCCAGGGCCACAGCAGCAGCCATGACAAGGCTGGGAGCTGGGCCTCTGCTTCCCACTGCATCTCACCGGCTCCTCAGCCACATGGCTCTTCAGTGTTCTGGCCATGCGGCTCCCCCACCACTCCTGAGCCATTGCATGTAGTGGATCCTCTGCTGCTGCTGGGCCACCACTCCCTACTGTGGTACCCCAGCTATTGTCAAGTCCTGCTCTGGCTGTGAGGCTCCCTGGTTCAGCAACATCCATGGTCCTGACGGATCACGGATGTTGCCAAACCAGAGAGTACAAGATTTGACAGGTGAAACCTATATATGACAAATGCACAAAAAGGCAGTTATTTCAAAAGAAAAAAACAAATTATGCAATCTAATGAAATATTTGATGACAAATATGGCATGTATTCACCTGAACTGTGATCACTCTGGTGAAAGAAAAAAAGTTCTGCAGATCTGTATTTGTCCTGAAATCCTGGTGGCCAGAGGTATGTGTACGACAGAGGCTGGAAGTTCATTTTAACCACTTAATAGTTTTACACACACACACACACACACAAAATCCAGCCAGACTACTTTGGAAGTGTGTAAGGAAAAGATAAAGAAAATTAAGTTACCATAGATTGCCTCACTGGGTATACCTAACCTCAGTGGATGCATCTGGGGGTTTGATCTTACCTCACCAAAATCAATGAATGTTTTGTCATTGACTTTGGTAAGAGCTGTGTGAGATCCTTGAATGCTCTCTGAAGAAGACTCTCTCAGCTATAATAGTCATATACTCAAAGGCAACTCTGGGTTCATGTATACTTTTGCAGGTCTGACAGTTTTTCAGTCCAATATTCATAGTCCTGAAGAAACCATTGTCATAATTTAGTTTGACCTCCTGTGTAACACAGGGCCATAGAACTCCTCCAAAATAATTTCTAGAGCAGATATTTAGAAAAATATCCAAACATGATTTAAAAACTGCCAGAGAATCCACCAGAATCCTCAGTTTACTCTTCCAGTAGCTAATTACCTTCACTGTTAAAAATGTTACATTTTATTTCAGTTTAACTTATCTAGTTTCAGCTACCAGCCATTGAATTGTATTATACTTTTCTCAGATAAACTGAAGCAACAGCTAAACAACCAATATTTGTTTCCCTTGTAGGTACTTACTGTCTGTAGAAGTCACCTCTTAACCTTCACTTCAATAAGATAAACAGCTCGTGGTCCTTTAGTATATCACTGTAAGGCATGTTCTTTAATGCTTTAATTGTTCTGGTGGTTCTTCTCTGAATCCTTTCCAATTTATCCAAATTTTTCTTGAACTGTAGACATGAGTGCTAGACACATTATTCTAGCAGTTACTGAACCAAATTCTTTTTCTCTGTTAACATCTTTTCTCTGTTACTAAGGGTAAATTTTAATCTTAGGAAACATCCCCTTGTACTCTAGAATTGCTCTTGGTCTCTTACTTTTTTTCTAGAACTAACATTTAATGAAATTCACTAACCAAAATAAACAAATAAATACTGATCATCACTTTGGCAGCTTACTACACAACTTATTGTCCCTGTCCCATCTTTAAAGGTTCTCCTACTTGCCTGGCAAAAATAATTAAATCCCAATTATCCAGTTATCTCAGGGAACATTGGAAATGTGCAGTTATTGGGCATTTTATATACCCTCAAGTTTTATTTTTGAAGTTTGTATTCCTAGGATGTAGCCAATATGTGGACAATTGATATTCAAATCACCAAGAATGCTCTATACTAGCAGAATTAAAACACGTTACTTCAATATGTATTATAAACTGTATAGCATAGTTAGCACCAACTGCACTAAGTGCCTGATTTTGTAAGAAGCTGAGTGCCTCAGAATTGCTGTTTGAGCAAAGAAAGAGTAAAAAGATTACATTTTTTATATATGGAAGATCTATGTTGGATGACTGATAGCTGAGGGGTGTTTCCATGCTATTTTTAAAAGACTCTGTAGCTAAGCAAATAAAGTTTGTTTTTCTTACTAAAAGAAACATGTAGAGGCTGATGTTAATATGCGTTTATTAATATTAATAATGTTGAAAGTTTCTACAATTGCCAATAAACCTGGTTTGATTTCAAAATGGTAATCAGGGCCATTAAAACAGAAAATAAGGAATTCCAGACCTCCTAAAATACCTCAGTGCTTACAAAGCACAAAAGAGAAAGAAGACAAAAAATTGCCTAGTTCTTATTATAGATATCATCAAGCTGGTTTCCTTTTTATTCATCTGTCTTAAAATGTCCTGGGACTTGCGCATCATTATCTACAGTGAGCATTGTTAGTAAACAGGGAATTTAAGCATGTTTGTGTTGTTCTGGCTTGTTGCAGATGCTGACCTGATTGTATCACATGCTCCTTTGATCACTTAAAAGCACAAAGGCTTTTACTGCAAAATGTGCTGGACCCGTTTGAAAAATAAATAAACAGACGGAAGTACTTGTTCTGTTTTTTGTTCTAATTCATCATAGTTTTAAAACATCTTAAAAATTCCCCAGCACAAAATATTATTTCTTTGAATATTCATAGTGTAATAGCTTCTCTCAGATGGAGAAATGACCTTGATTCTTCCTTAAGATGATAAATCTTCTGAAGTTCCCTTAAAAGGGAGGCTGGTGCTGGGAGGTGCCACATAGGATTTGAAAACATACAAGGCCCAGTCTTGACTTGTACAGATAAATGGAGATTTGCCACTAGGACAGTGTGAGGCCCTTCATGTAACTAGGACATATAAGCCGTGTCTACACGTGCACGCTACTTCGAAGTAGCAGCACTAACTTCGAAATAGTGCCCGTCACGGCTACACGTGTTGGGCACTATTTCGATGTTAACATCGACGTTAGGCGGCGAGACGTCGAAGCCGCTAACCCTGTGAGGGGATGGGAATAGCGCCCTACTTCGACGTTCAACATCGAAGTAGGGAACGTGTAGTCGTTGCGCGTCCTGCAACATCGAAATAGCGGGGTCCGCCATGGTGGCCATCAGCTGAGGGGTTGAGAGACGCTCTCTCTCCAGCCCCTGCGGGGCTCTTTGGTCACCGTGTGCAGCAGCCCTTAGCCCAGGGCTTCTGGCTGCTGCTGCTGCAGCTGGGGATCCATGCTGCATGCACAGGGTCTGCAACCAGTTGTCGGCTCTGTGGATCTTGTGTTGTTTAGTGCATCTGTGTCTGGGAGGGGCCCTTTAAGGGAGCGGCTTGCTGTTGAGTCTGCCATGTGACCCTGTCTGCAGCTGTGACTGGCACCCTAATTTCGATGTGTGCTACTTTGGCATGTAGACATTCCCTCGCAGCGCGTATTTCGATGTGGTGCTGCGCAACGTCGATGTTGAACATCGACGTTGCCAGCCCTGGAGGACGTGTAGACGGTATTCATCAAAATCGCCTATTTCAATGTTGCCACATCGAAATAGGCTACTTCGATGTAGGCTTCATGTGTAGACGTAGCCATAGTCTAAACTGGTGCTCTTGATAACATAGCAGTGCCATAATCACTGGAACTGTTCAACCTGATGGTTTAAGTCTACCAGGTGCAGACAACAGGAACTTATAATATTCAGCACTCCTTAAGACGCCAGACTCGAATGAAGTGTCTCTCTGGGAAAAGCCAGTTTTGCCTTTAAAAAAAAAAGTTTAATATTTGCTCTCTGATAATCTTAAAAGCTTACTCTATAGGTCATTTCTTCATAATGTTATTATTAGCCATCAATTCTTATCCTCTGGCTTACATTTTCAGATACTCTTGTAGCATATATTTAAGTATATAATCAAAATTTTCTATGTACAATTCTTGTGCATGCAAATAGGCTACATCTACATGAGAGGATTTTTCTGACAAAACAGGGCTTTTGTCAAAAAAAAAACCTGCAGAGCATCTACATTCAAAATGTGCTTTGTTGGCAGACTTCTGAGAAAACCCAGCACATCTGCCTGGAACATTGTGCCTCTCCATGTTGAGGAATAACACCTTTGTCAACAGACATTTTTCTGTCAGCAAAAAACTTGTGTAGATACTCCAGGGGCCCTTTTGACAACAGACAGGACTTTCAGTTCACTGGGAAGCCCTGTTTGCTGAGCTTCCAGTTGACTGTTCAGTCGAGGGAGGGGCCAGGCAGCCTGGCTGCTCTCTGTTGACAAAGCAGATTGCTCTTTCAATCTGATTTTATGTGCGGAGGTGATCTGTCAACAGAAGTTTTGCTGGAAGATCTCTTCCAACAGTCACTTCTGTCGACAGATGCTTCTTGTGTAGACATGTCCATAGATCCTTGTATTTGTTTATGCGCATGCCCATGTTGAGTGTATTCCTTTCCAGGCATACAGTGAATACAACTCAAGTTAGCAAACTCTTTGAACACAAGATATAACATGTCATTTAGAAATCTCTTTGGTTGTGCATATGTATTCAACAGGGATTATATGAGTCCCTGAGGCAAGTGCCCAATGTCACATAGTAAGTCAGTAGCAGAGTCAGAGAGAATTTCGATCTGTTGACTCTCACTGCCTAATAATAATAATTAATAAACAGCAACATTATTATTACCACTAGTAGTAGGTGTAGTATATTGCATTAGCATATCTCAAAGTGCTTAACAATCTCTAAAATATTTAGCCTCACAACATGCCCAAGTGGGACCAAAGTACTATTATCCCCATTTTACAGGTGGGAAATTGAGGCACAGAGCAGCTTAGTGAATTGTTCAGGGTCACATAGGACACCTGTGGTAGAGTAAGAAATTAAATTCAGGTCTCACAAGTACTAGTCTCCCTCCCTAATCCCTGGAACATCCTTCTTGTTCTCTAACCCTATTCCTACTGCAAGATTTACCTAATACTCAGCCTTACTACTTTTATGTTTTATCCAACACAGAAAGAAGTCATATCTTAAAAAATTACAATAGCTTATTAAATGGCATGTTACACTTCAAATGCAAGCTATTAATGGAAATGATACTGTTCTGGATTTAGCAAAATGTCTAAAATCCAGATTAACTACTACTTCTGAAGATCTGGAGGACTGAGCACCGCATACAAACAATGTGCATGCAGTTGCATCTCTCCACATGTGCAACACCATTGTGGCAACTCAGGTGTTTGAGCTTTTACAAAGCTAACTACTCAGTAGAGCTATTTGTGAATACAGTCACCACATCTGCCCTAGCAAGTGCAGTAGCTGCCTATGCTGATGTAGGTTGAAAATTGCACAAATATATTTACACACAGATTCAGGGCCTCTCTTGTAGTAATTTAGATAGAATAAATGGACCAAACTTATTAACATATCCCAGTCACTGTCCAACATTAGACTGTGTTGGACAAAGTCTGGGGCTTGGAATATAGAGCTCTCACTGCTTAGTACCATGGCAAACACACCATTTAAAATACTTTAAACATTTTAAATGAAGCTATGGAGAAGGACGAAAAATAGTTAAGGCACTTGTAATGGAAAGTATTAAATAAGGCTTTCATTTAAACAACATTTCTTGGTCCCTCTCCCTTCAGCTGGAGAGAGGTTTTAGAAGTCCTCCCTCCCCTTTTTTTCTGACAGTCTCAGAAGGTGTCAGAGAGGATAATAACTATTCTTTTGGGGAGAAGAGAAATGAGATGGGCTGGAGCTGTTTTCGTTGCTCTCGTATGATCCCATTTCATTTCAGGTCATGTTTGAGACTCTGCTGGAGCTGGTAGGTGTGGCTATGGCATTGGGATCTCTGGTCTGGTCTGATCAGGCCATTTCTTAGGATCCAGTTGACAAAGGCCCAGTCTCAGGAGATGATGGGTGTAGCATCCATGATGGTGAAGCTCATTCCAGCTGTTTCTATTTCCTCCACAGCCTCTTTTTTTGTAAGGATACACAAAGGGAATAGCTCATCAATTAGGGCTAATTTCCCACACTAATTTTGATTCAATCAGTTTCCACATCTTCTGCTTTTAGCAAGCATGTTTCCAGCCCATTCCTTGAATTGTATCGATGTGGCCTTTTTTTTTTTTTTTTTTGGCTTGGACTAATTTACATTGTCTGATTCTCCTGCACCTGTTTATATTTATTATGGCTAGAAACTTGAAGAGCTTTCCATCAACTTCTGTAGTAATAAGTTATTTAACATTTTACGAAATTTCATATACTTTTTTACCATAGAGCTTACAATTAGGATAAAACTGCAGGCCAAATTATTACAACTCTTCTTATTTTGGATGTTAATAAAATTCAATAAAAACTGCAAGCATCCATGACTGTATTTTGTGCAGGATGTTATGCAATTTTATGAATTTTTTTCATTTTCACTTTTGGAATCTGATTCGCCACTGCCTTTTGGTGTAAAATTTTACACTTGAATAAAGTGGGCTTAAACAACACTATCAAATCAGAATGCATCTGTTTACACCCACTTTGTTCAGGGGTAAATGACTACGCAAAACGCAAGAATGGAGAATCAGGCCCATGATAGGATGGTTCGTTCATTTCAGGATTTCATGTAGTTTTTCAGCGTTAATTAATTTTCATCACCTTGCTAAGAGTTTGGCAAAAAAGTTGTTGTAACCATTTTATAGGTTGATAAAATTAGTCAGAGAGTTCATGTGGTTTCTGAAAGGTCAACTAGCAAGTCAGTACCAGACCTATGTATAAAAACCAGAAGTCATAACTCTCATTTCCTTGCACTGTGTTAGCTCACATGCCATCCATTGCCATGTGATGCTTTCATAAGTGAGACTTTCCTCAGAGCAAGTCTGGTTCTACAGAAATTTCACTCATTACTTAATTTATCTGTATGTGTTTCTCCCTCTACTTTCATTTTATATTTATAATGTCCCACTTGCACATGCCATAAAAATCACTTGAGTAGATTGTGCTTTTTTTTAACTTGGTTAAGTCTGGGAGTAATGCCTACATTCCCATCCCTTTGCATGGCCCACCTAGATCTTAGGCCTTGCTTGGGTCCCTGGCTGTCCAGACGCTCATGCTTGTGAGCAGGAGCAGGTAAGGTGTGAATCTTTGGCTCTATAGTCTATTGACTGAGTGGGAGAGTGGGACATAAATTTAAGGACTGCAGTAACTTATGGCTTGATCCAGATCATGCAAGTCAACAGAAAGTCTCCCACTGACTTCAGAGGGCTCTGCATCAAGCACGTCTTTCCTCCCTGAAGATAGAGGGAAAGGGGATAAACTGTGACTTTCTGAATTAGTTCCTCTGCTGGTGGCTCCTGGGGTGGAGCTGTTGCACACCATCATTCACTCAACCCTGAGCTCAATTTAGCCCAATATGCTTTGAACATTTTCATGTGCAAGATTTTAGGAATGAACAAAACAACTGGATTAGTAAAGTGAAAATAATTTCCCTTGGACTACCTGGAATCTATCTTCTTTAAATCCATGAGTGACCATGAATGTCTCATGTGCAATTACAATGGAAATGAGTGAATCCCTGCAGGAGCTTCATCAAGGGACTTTCAGAGTCTCTGAAAATCCTGTAAGGAGTAAAGGAAATCTTCTCTCCCTGTAACATGTTTCCTTCAGGTTCCAGCACTGAAATCTCTCAGTCTCCTGCAGAAAAAATGTGGTGGGGTGGTGAAAGCATGACAGTCAAGCACACATTTACAAAGAAGAGAGGTTATTATTGTCAATTTCAGATAACGCTTATGAGTCAGATCCCCAATAACTCAGCAGTTCAAAGTAAAACAAAAAATCTAGGGCAGTAAAAGCAGGAGGGTTTTTTCCATCCGTATATGGTATTAAAATTAATCACTCATGGAGCTGATTGACTTACTCATTATGACATATAATAGGCCAAATTGCACCATCCAGTTTTTAATCAGAATTCCATGAATTTTTTTATTTGTTTGGTGGTAGCATAGAAAGGGCTCAAGCAAGACTGAGAAACAGAAGGACCCACTATGTGAGGCCATATAAAAACACATAGGAAGAAATGCTTGCTGCCTGGAAGAGTTTACAATAAAAAAAAGGCAAAAAGGAGAGACCTACAAAAGGGGCATCACAAATAGGCAAAGCAACTGGGGTTGTGTTGTTACATGTTGAACGTCTCTAATCCAGCACGCTTGGGATCTGACCTGTGCTGGACGAGAGAATTTGCTGGACCACAGGAGGTCAATATTGTCTAGCAGTATCACCAACTACACTGTTTGCTGGGTTCCTAGAAGACATTTAGGGGTAAATTACTGCTAAATGACAGCACAGAACATTGAGAGCCAGGATTGGTGGTTTTTAAATCTTGGCTTGACAAGGTCCTGGCTGGGATGACTTAGTTGGGGTTGATCTTGCTAGAAGCAGGCGCTGGACTAGATGACCTCCTGAAGTCCCTTCCAGCCCTATGATTCTATGAAACAAACTTTATGTGACCATGGAAAACTGCCACGCTTATAAAAAGTGATCATCCAGCTAGCTAAAATCATGCCAGATTATGTATGTTGCTGAATGAGAGAGGTCTGGATTAGAAAGGTTCAACCTGTAGCGTCATATCTTTTTTAAGTCATTTGCTGTTTTTTAATATATTTGTTTAATGGAGTCGGGAATAGGGAATGGCAGCAGGGACTGGGTGGATAGGAAGACCAAAGGGGGAAGAGAGAAGGGGAAATGAGGAGCAGAAAAGAGGGAAAGGAAATCATAGAGGACAGAGAGAAGAAGCTGGTGTTGGAGGGATGGCAAGGGAAGTCACTGGGATAAACCACCAATCAGTGGGCAGTAAATATAATTCAGACTTAGAAGTGTAAAAAAACAGTGTACTGGCTTCCCTGATTTTGGAAAGCCTCATAGTTACCTTGTTGTAGCTTTTCCTCCTAACCACTGCTGGAGAAAATCTTGTTGCTTTTTGTGGTGGGTTCTACATGTGGGAGACATTGCAGTATTTACTCCAGCACATTTGATCTGGAGAATTGGGTTAAAGATGGAACCTGGCACCTCAGGAGAAAAATTCTTCTGCTTGAGTCCACAGCTGAGCAAGCAGAGTATCCTGGTTGGGACTCTGATTTAGCAACAGCAAGGAGCAAGCCCTACAGGAAGTCACTGCTGCTCCTAGGGACTTGGCTCTGCCTGTTCAACTTTTCCCAACCCATTTGGCTGGGCAGGGAGGAAACATTGTATACTGCTACCTCTGGGTACACTGGAGACAGACTTTCCTGTGCTATACTCTATGGAGAGCAGGAGGAGACTACAGGTTGAACCTCTCTAATCCAGTGCCCCAAGACCCAACCAGTGCTGGGCAAGACAATTTGCCAGACTACAGGAGGTAAGTATTCTCTGCCAGCATTGCCAACACATCCACTGCTTATTGGGCTCTTAGAAGATATTTAAAGGTAAATTACAGCTAAATAGCAGCACAGAACATTGGTAACCAGGACTTGTGGCTGGAAATAAGCTTTATGGGGCCACGGGAAACTTGACACACCCATGATAAATGGTCACTCATCTAACTAAAATCGTGCCATATTATGGATGTTGCTGGATGAGAGAGTGCTGGATTAGAGAGCTTCAACCTGTAGCTATATGCCCCCATTGACTTAACTGGGAACTGGGATGTCTTACATGAGTAAGGCAGGCAGGATTTGACCCAGTAATAATAAACCTATTTATAGCCTGTATTTGAGGGAATGTTGGGAAACAGTGGTAGCATCATGATGTGAATGTCAATACTGATCATTTTACTCTGTCACTTCATAACTAATGTGATTTCTGTATTACACTCCTTTGGTCTGAGGCAAAAACACTGCTCAAAATTGTATAGTTTCATTATTTTAATACCTACAAATATATACTATTGTTGAAATGGTTTCCTTTTGCTTAGTGGATTTGGTCAAAAATGTGAGGATTTTTAAGGGGGTGGGTGGGAAGGGTGATATTCATTTAATAAACTACTTTCAGACCTGCTGGATGTGAGATAAAGCATCAGCATTACCTTCTCCTGAAGGCTGCAACCTTTGCATTACTACCCATTACTGAATGACATGGTGCAGAAAGGCTGTTAGAGATGGCTAATGCCTATACAGTTGGTGTAATGAAGAAATGGGAGGTTTAGGCAGGGGAAACCACAGCTCCAACAGAAGAAGCTGAAAAGATATAGATAAGATTAGTGACATATGTAAAGGCACAGATACTGTGTGACAAAGTCTGTGCGGCTGAATAGGCTGAAGCCAGTAGTAATAGGGAGCCCATGTTCTCCCTAATCCTCCCAGATAAGCTGTTCCATCCAGAATTATCAGCCTACAATCTTCAGAGTATCAGGCTGAAAATGAAGTTTCAGACTGCTTTGATTCCTCATCCATAAATGAGAAAGTGCCTGAAGGATCTTTATTTATTCTCACTCCCACTGAAACACTCTTCAAAAAGTGCCAATATACTAGCAACAGATGCATAAAGCCTCCCTTACTTTGATTGACAGAACATGATATAAAGCAGCCCTCACTTGACATTTCAGTTTTATAAGACTCCTAGCAAAGGGGGAGGGGGAAGAACCCTTTAAAAACTTCACAAGGAAATAAAAGAGGATTTATGCAAACTCACAGTAAGTGTTTTTGGAATGGAATTTATGTGTTTTCTTGTTTCAGGTTCTCATTTGACACCTTGTGCTGGTGAGGGATAATTTCATTCATTATCATTTCAATCATAGTTATTGTGACTTCTTTTAAAAATATTTTAAATGTTGCTTTTTGATAATTGACTTCTGTGGGTTAAATGCTCAGTTACAAAATAATTGATACGTGGGAGGAATATGTACTTCAATTTGGGGGGGAGCAGGGGTTGTTTTAAAATTAGCCTTCCAAGTAAGAATAAGAATACAGGAAAACAACAGTAATTATTGTCTTCATATGAATCATAATTGTTTTTTTTCTTATGTCTGATCATGGCTACTCCAGGAAAACGGTGGGGGAATAAAACCTTCTAGAAACAGATACTGTGTGACTATCTGTCTAACGTGATAACTAATTAAGCACCATTCTTTCCAGAGAAATTAAACTGAAAAAATCATCTTAGCTTTGGGAATTTACACTAACATTTTCTTATTAACTCTTGTTTTGTAATGTATTTTCTATTGCTGCATGTAGTTAGCTTTGCTCTGGGTATTCAGAAGGTCATTACATGCTATAGACATGACAATACTTAGAGCATCGGTGAAACTTGGGGATGAGAGAAGTATTTTGTCCTTGATAGCCACAAAAAAGAGCTTCTATGTTCAGAGTCTATTCTTGTGCATTCAAGAGGGCAAAATTCAAAATGCGAACTGTAGCATTGTAAATAGTCATCTGTGTGCGTGTGAATGTGTACGCGTGCAAGGAGGAGGGGCTGCACAAATTGTGATGAGTACCAGATGAGAGTCTGTTTTCATACTGAACTGAACCTACTTACCACCAACCTCTCCTGGTACTTTCCACCCTCTAACAATGCTGACAAGGTTGAGCCAAACAGGTGTTTTCTTTTGTCATCTCATTCATCAGCCTTTTGAGTGGAGAGGGGGAGAGAGACACATAATGTAAGAAAACAGGAAGGCAGAATGGTGACTTGACTCTTAACATCCGTGCTTGTGTAGGCAGGCAGGCTCTTCAATAGCAGTGGGAGCTGTATTGTGTATTTGCTTTACATGGAATGAAAGAAGATTGTTGTTATGAATCTGCAGCCCTCACCTACCCATGATGGGATGAATACATCCTCTCTAATGCAGTACACGTTTCACCACAGAAGTAAATTAAAAAAATAAAATAAAATAAAAAAGCGGATCTTAGTAGGGAGAAAGAACAGAACAGAAGCATGATCGAAAGAAACTAGCAAAACACATTAGCAAAACTGCTGGGACATTTGTGAATATTCCAGGGATAATTTTGATTTCCAAATTAGGAATGTTTTACTCAGGCAACTAAATGTTACCAAAATAGGGTGAATTAACACATGACATATTGACATAAGAACAATAGAAAAGGAAAAATATGCCCCAATATAAATGATCTTCATACAACGCATTTAAAATAGTTGGGGAGGAAAAGTGTGGGGGAAGCCACCGAAAAGGTCCACATTATAAGAATGCTTTAAAAATCTACAGAACATCTAATTTTTTTGCCAGTCCTAGCTATAAATCAATTTCCACAGTATTATTGCTTCTATTTGATCATAAAGGGAGTTATAAATGTCATAATGATATTTTTACAGATCACTAATGCATTGATTATAATAAATAGCTAATTTATCCAATATATTTCCATTGGTTGTATCTTTGGGGCAGAGGTTGTTTTGTTTTGCTTTTTGCTAAGAATGTAATATGGAACAATGGAAGTAATGGGCTTAAATTGCAGCATAGGAGGTTCAGGCAGGATGTTAGGAATAACCTCCTGTCATGGTGGAACACTGGAATCAATTTCTTAGGAAAGTTATAGAATCTCTGTCATTGGAAATTTTTAAGAGCAGGTTAGACAAACCCCTTGTCAGGGATGATCTAGATGATGCTTGGTACTGCCATGTGTCCAGGGGATGACTTGATGGCTTCTCAAGGTCCCTTCAGTTCTAGTATTCTGTGATTCTATGAAGTCATCCCATTAAGTCTTAAGCCAGTTTCCTAATTTAAACTGAAGTTTCAACCTCTCCTCCTCCTTGCATCTTACATGAACAAACAAAACCCCGAAAACAAATCACTTACTCTTCTCTCAAACGCTTTTCCAGAAATTTCATGCGTTGCATCTTATCCAGAATAGTTTTTCTATGAAACTTAGTAAAATTGAAAAAATGTCTGTCATAACGCCTAAGAAGTTACTTGAAATTCACATCTGATTATTTGTCTTTTTTGCTCATAACAACTCCAAAATTACTTGTCTTACAGAAGGTCCCAATGTTCATTTTTCTGTTGTCCTTATTGAATACAGGATGCATGGAGGGAAGGGTTCTGGCAAGGGGCCTTAAGGGCTAGGGATACTAATATGAAATTTATAGAAATATGTAAAAACTAGCTTGCAATACCCCATATCAAGTAAGTACAGATCGGGAGTTAAGTTAAGAGCTCTCTGGTGGAGGAGCCCTGAGCTGGGAGTGGCAGTGTTTGTGCAAACTACCATGCTAAGGGTAAGGAAACCAAAGAAGGAATTGTCAGTATGTACATCTCAAAAGAGACATAAGCTAAGAATGGTACTTAAAATAAGGATGTTGGGGTGAAGGGATACTCTATACATAACAGATACGTGTGGGTGCATTTGTGTAACAATGTTAGGATGCACTATTTTGTTTTCTTTTCCCCAGCTTTTCCCCTTTTCTGTCATGTGCATGTTTAGCCGCATGTACCTCAATTCTGTAACTTCAAAATTATTACAGCAGCAAAGTGCAGATTTGTGCTCAGAGGCCGAGCGTGATATTTTTGGGCAAGAACAAAATGCAGTTTTTTGTTTTGTTACTGGCCCCTTTATACACTTGGGCTACGTCTACATGGCGTGCTGTTGCCAGCAGGGTCATGCAAATGAGGGCACTCGACAATGCAAATGAGGAACTCATTTACAAATTGCAGTCCTCATTTGCATATTCTTGCATGATCGCTGTCCCTCCAAAGACTTCAGTCACTACAAAACAAGCTGTGTAGACAGGGTTCTGTAGACCAAACCCCCCTTTTTGACAGCCCTTTATCCTTCATTTTTGTCGGGGTAAGGAGCTGTCAACAAGGGTAACAGGGGTGGTTTTGGTCAACAGACCCCTGTCTACACAGCTTGTTTTGTGGTGACTGAAGACTGAAGACTGGGATAGTGATAATGCGAGACTATGCAAATGAGGCACGTGATTTGTAAATGAGCACATAATTTGCATTGTTGAGTGCCCTCATTTGCATGACCCTGCTGGCAGCAGCACACTGTGTAGACATAGCCTTATGGTGCCGGACTATTATTTGACCAAAAAAAAAATGTGGCATTAAGGAAACAAAGAATGTATACTATGGTGTTTGGCATCACTTAATTGAACAGATCCAAAGGAAGCAATAGCCAGTTGGTAGCCTATCTGATGTCCTTATTTATGGGTCAGATTCTGTCCTTGAGAAAGAATGCTACTCCCACTGAAATGAATGGGCGTTCCGCCCCCATTTGCCTGAGCATAAGGTTTGCTCCATCCTGCATGTATTTAGCTTTCTGACTACCACCTTTGTAAACCATAGGTGACAGCAGATGAAATGGAAGCTAGTAGCCATTGTTCAAAAATTTTCTCCACTGGAACTAGATCCTACATACATCTCATACACATAGTTTCCTTTGAATAGATGCAGTACATGCAATTTTCCTTTGAGTAGATATATTCTGCTCAAGTGTGTGCACATCTAGTCCACTGGTGCTGGAGAATTTAGCCTTTTAGTACCCATAGAGGAACAGGGCTTGCAACTTGTGCTCATGGCCCCTCCTGGCTATTTGAGGTGCTGCTGCACCAGTTCCTATCAATTCCTTCTTGCTGCCCATGGCTTGAGTTGCTGTCTTCCCCTCACAACCTCTCACTCTTTCCAATCTCTTTTTTTCTAGTCGTATATTGTTAGTAATACCCTTAGTATTAGTTAGATGAGTGTTCGTTGTGCTTAGTTTAGTATTCTTGTGACGGGATGTGCTCCACATATGGGACCTGCAGGAGCTGAATTAGGCCCGGTGGGTGCAATCAGCTAATTGGATGCAAGTAAGTGGGGGGAGAAAGCTTTAGGCTGGAACCAGCTATTCAGAGAGAAGCTCACCTGTGAAGGACAGGTGGGGCTTCTGAAAAAGAAATTAGAAGCAGAAGGGGTAGCTGGGAAGGGCTGCAGTTGCTCCCTGGGAAAATGGGGGAGTGTTTTGAAGCCTATGGAGTCATGTAGCCTGCAGTTGCTCCGTAGGAAGAGGAAGTTGTGAAGCTGGCAGGCCCAGAGAAAGGAGGAAGAGCCAGAAAGTGCTCAGGGAATTGTAGAAAGGTACAGGGTGGAACAGGCTTTTACTTCTGGTTATATGGCCCCTGAGCAGGCACCCACAGCAGAGGATGGGCCTGGGTTCCCCAGTCAGCCACTGGGTCAGTGAGTAGGAGGATCGCCTGAGCCTGTTTTTGAGAACAAAATTTTCTACCACAGAAGGGGAGACCGCAATCATGACCTAGCCAGAAGGCTGAGTCATGAAAAGGCTGTTGCAGTGGCTGAAGTGAGACGGGCTGCAGAGGAGAAGCTGACCGGGTATAACCACTGGGAGAAGTGTCGGCCTGACGACATGATCCGCAGAACCTCAAGGAGGTGTTAGCATCCAGCGGTGAGTAGAGCACACTGTCATGTTCCCTCACTGGTGTGAAATATTGTGATCCCCAGCAATGATCCCCAAACACAGCACTTGCTGTGCTTATACAAGGATCAGGATTAAACCTTTAGATTCCACAGGAAACACACTCAGGTGGACAGGGATCTTTACCTATACCAGAACCTGCTCAAACTGGCCACATGGCCCATTTTGTCACTGAGGCCTTCATTGGATCAAAAGTCACCCCCCCTGTTCTGAGACTGCTACTGTTTCGTGTGCTGGAGCCGGTGCCTCTACAAAGAGCGGCAGGAGCTGTTCCCTGTTGAGTGCACTGAGTGAAAGGTTGCATGAGATCAATCAGGAATGAAGAGAAAACACACAATTTCTGACATGCTGATAGTCTGTTTGAGCCTATGTTCCAAAACCACAGAGGAGCTGCAGGAAGGAATGTCAAACAAAGGGTTAAAATCATTTGAAATGGCACACAAAATGCTCCCACAGTTTAAAAATGTTAATCAGTTTTGAAAGTCTAAGGCAGCCCCTGCTGATAAAGAAAATGAATACAGGAACAGAAATAAAATTGGAGCTGCTGAATTAAGAATCTGTGTGGCTTTTCATCAACACTTGGTAGGCAATCCAAATACTGCATCCTGTCATCCAGCACACTGGTGCGCAACACTGCCTCGCTTATAAAACCAGTATTAAGCTTACATGTATTTGTGTAGTAGCCAGTTTCAGAAGATGTCACATGCCATGCACCAGCACAACAGGGGAGAGGACTGGGACACCAGAAGGTATTCTTGCAAGTCTCTGAACCTACTGATTCCTTTCCCTGCCAATTATAAAGATCCTAAGAGAGAAGTTAATTGCTGCATCCCATGGGGACTATCATCTCCCTGCCCCCAGCTCTGGCTGATTTGACAAAAGCAGAAGACGACAGGGAGGAAAAGAGACATTGCCACTGGAGGAAGTAGCAAGTCCTGCGGCAGCTGTTCCCCACTGGGCTCGGCTACAGCAAAGATATGACCTTTCATATAACATCTTCCTCAGGAGACGCCAGTTCCCCTTTAAGTACCAAAAGAGATGAAAGCCCCGGTATTGCTCAAAGAGTTGGAGACTTAATTGGTTTGCTAGATATGCCCTCTCTAATTTAGTTACTCTGTTTACAGGGTATAGTGCTGCAAAGTTCTGTTAGGTATCAGTGAGAGTAGAGGGTGCTCAGTACCTAGCAGGATTGAGCTGAAAGTAATATTTTGGAGGGAAATCCTGACTAGAAGAGGATCCTACAATACCTCTTTTGCTTTGTCAACCATTATAATTTATATGTAAAAAAAATCAAACTGCAGTACGTTCTTCCTACTACTGCAGGCATGAAGGTGCTTTCACCATCCTGTAGACACTAGCAGATAATACATAACAGGCAGCCTTTTTCCTTTCATTATTTTAAGTAGGCACTTGCCTTCCATTAGTTTATTTTAAATGGATTGCATTTTATAAATTCAGAACTTGTAAGCAAAGAGTAGGGCGCTTCCCACAGTCCCAAGCAAACATTACTGATTTTAGCATCTTATCATGCATGGCTGAAAAGTTAAGCTAGTAACTAATTTTCATCCTCTCAACACACACATCCCTAACATGATTAAAAATCATTGTTGTTAACGGATGTTGAAGTGGACAAATGGGTAAGTGAGGAAAGAAAATATGATCCTGCATTACATTTTTCCAGAGCACATATGAAAATACATAGGGTGTAAAAGAAAAAAAGACAAACAGAGAATGCTTCAAGTTTGTGCCAGACAAAATTAACTTGGAGTAAAAAGTATCAAAGGGGCTCTGACTGGAAAAAAAAAATCATAAAAAATCCCAAGTGTTTGTAAACAGTTTAAGCACAGTCTTTCTGTAGGTCTTATACACGGGTTGTATTTGTACAGTAGTCATAGAATATGTAGTAAATAACCACATAATACAGAATATACAGTCTCTTTCTCTTAATTTAATAGGCCATGTCTATGCTTACTAAAAACTTCGAAATGGCCATGCTAATGGCCAAATTGAAGAATACTAAGAGGCACTGAAATGCATATTCAGTGCCTAATTAGCATGCCGCCAACCGTGACACTTTGAAAGTTCTGTGGTTCGTTCGCCTACAGCTCGTCTACATGGGGGTCTTTTTTGAAAGGCCTCGCCAACATCGAAATCCCCTTATTCCTATCAGCTTGATAAAAGCAGTCTACAGGATCATCAGACCACTTCTTGCAGCATGTAGGCATTCAAGTTTCTGCTGATATCTGCCTTAAGCAAAAAACCAAAAAGGGTGTAAATTATATTATTTGTAACACAAAGAGATGAACTGATCAGATCAGCTGATAGGAATAAGGGGATTTCAATGTTGGCAGGGTCCTTTCGAAAAGATCCCCCATGTAGATGAGCTACTATGGGTGAGCGAACCGCAGCATTTTCGAAGTGCTGCAGCTGGCGGCATGCGAATGAGGCACTGAATGTGCATTTCAGCACCTCACTGGTATTCTTTGATTTGGCTGTTAGCATGGCTATTTCAAAGTTTTTAGTAAGTGTAGAAGTAGCCTTAATCAGTTGATTTGAGTTAATTTGAGTTAAGACTTAATCAGTTAAGTTAATTTGATCTAAGCTCAGGAGCTCACCTGTTTGTGTTACAAATAATATAATTTTCACACTTCTTGTTTTTTTGCGCTAGGCAGATGTCAGTGGAAACTTGAATGCCTACATGCTGCAAGAAGTGGTCTGAGTGATCCTGTAGACTTCTCTTTTCCTTCTGGGTCCTTGTTGAACTGTTTGGCCTTTACTTGAGGCAAAATCAACACCCTAAACACTCATGAGCTGTGTCTACACGTGCACGCTACTTCGAAGTAGCGGCACTAACTTCGAAATAGCGCCCGTCGCGGCTACACGCGTCGGGCGCTATTTCGAAGTTAACTTCGACGTTAGGCGGCGAGACGTCGAAGTCGCTAACCTCATGAGGGGATCGGAATAGCGCCCTACTTCGACGTTCAACGTCGAAGTAGGGACCGTGTAGACGATCCGCATCCCGCAACGTCGAAATTGCCGGGTCCTCCATGGCGGCCATCAGCTGGGGGGTTGAGAGATGCTCTCTCTCCAGCCCCTGTGGGGCTCTATGGTCACCGTGGGCAGCAGCCCTTAGCCCAGGGCTTCTGGCTGCTGCTGCGGCAGCTGGGGATCCATGCTGCAGGCACAGGGTCTGCAACCAGTTGTCGGCTCTGTGGATCTTGTGTTGTATAGTGCAACTGTGTCTGGGAGGGGCCCTTTAAGGGAGCGGCTTGCTGTTGAGTCCGCCCTGTGACCCTGTCTGCAGCTGTGCCTGGCACCCTTATTTCGATGTGTGCTACTTTGGCGTGTAGACGTTCCCTCGCAGCGCCTATTTTGATGTGGTGCCGCGCAACGTCGAAGTTGAACATCGACATTGCCAGCCCTGGAGGACGTGTAGACGTTATTCATCGAAATAGCCTATTTCGATGTTGCTACATCGAAATAAGCTATTTCGATGTAGGCTTCACGTGTAGACGTAGCCATGGTCATTAAAGAAAATAATGACACTTTTCATAACAGTTGGCATGTTAGACACCAGGGGCAAGGCTAAATTTCAACTCAAACACTTATACTGTGGCCTAGATATCCCCAAGTAGTTTCAGTCTGATCCAATTTTATTCACTTCTTGTTCTCACCAATTGTCTAGCATAGTTGTGTGTTGCCTAACAGTTGTCACATTCTCGGGTCTGCTGGTGGGGCCTGAAATTCTGTGGCAAATTATTACTAACCTCCTTAGATCTTACTCATAGATGTTGTCCACTTTGCAAAGCACTTCAAGACCCTTGGATGCAAGGTTGCTACATCAATTCAATTTCCTCTTTGTATCATTGACAATAGACAGTTGCCTCTTAGCTGGTAAGCAAGCCCAAAGCTCTAACTGAGAAGGAAGAATAGCCCAAGAAAGCTCTACAATAATTAATGACAACAACAACTAAGAGTTAAACATAGCAATCTCATATGTTCACATTATAAATATTGCCATGTACTGTGCAAGCTGCAGTGTTCATTTTGGTAGCTGGCTGGATAATAAAATCAATTGTTTATTTCAATCGAAGTGACAGGAATGATCTTGATAAAAGTAAAAAGGTGGCATGTACCATACAGTAGAGTATCTGTGCTGAGTGGAATGGAAGGTCAGAGGTTAAATCTTTTGCCTCATAGGTTAAAAAGATGACTCAGAGGCTGTGTCTACATGAGATAAATTTTAATTTATTAATACTGATTATATAATACTGGATTTTATACATTTGAATTTGAGTAGCCTAACCTTCCCATGCGTTCCTCATAAAGTTGACTCATTCCTGCCTGACTCAATTGGCAAACCGACTGTAGGAGCAGTGTATTGTGGGAACCTATCCCACAGTTTCCTCATCCCTGTATCATTCTGGGTATATTCACTGGTATTTGATATCATCTTCCCACATTGCATTTCCCTCATTCCCCTCCCATGGTAAGCAAATGTCCATTTTTCTAGTTGGAAGGAAGGAAAAGTAGGGCATCAACAAAGATCGCCAAATTAACAGAAATCTCTTTCTTCTGTAACTGAATTATCAAGGATTTTATAAAAATCAGCAAGTATGTGTCTTCTCAACTGGCCGTCCACTGACTGTCCCCCCTTTCCTTGATTGCATCGGACCCCTGAAAATAACACAAGGACAATGAAAAGCATGAAGAAAGAGTAGATAGTAAAGATTTGGAAAAAAGAGAGTTGCTGAGGGTAGGATTTTTGGCTTCCCAGTTCATTATACAGCTTCTGTGCACAGTCTCTGTTCTCAACTGGCCATACATGGACTGTCCCCCTCCCTTGATTGCATCTGATCCTTGAAAATATCACAAGGACAATGAAAAGCATTATGGAAGAGTTGATAGTAAAGTTTGGAAAAAAGAGAGTTGCTGAGGGGAGGCTTCCCAGACCACTATACAGCTTCTATGCACAGTCAGTATTCTCATCAGGCCCTCTACCCACTATTCCCTGCTCCAAGGGGTGCAAAGTTAAAAGAAAGAGGATAGAAAAGGCTAGGGAAAAAATTTTGTCCTCCCTCTTCACTACACAGAAATTGCCAACATGGGGAATGGCAGCCATGCCCCGAAAATCTTAGCCTCCGGAGGAGACTCCCCCCCTACCAGCTAGACCGCAGGTCCTTGTTGGGGCATGAGGGGGTGGAGGTGGGAGGCAGTTGAAGTAGTCCCCCAGTGAGACAGAAAGACCTGGAAAACCTTAGCCACTGGGGGAGACTTCCCCATGGCAGCTGCATGTCCCTGTGCACAAGCTAGGACATGGTGCTGCCTGGCAGCATGGTCAGCACCAAATGGCAGGCATGTCCTTTTATTGGGTCGTGAGGTAGCCACATGATGTGGCTGAGCACTGGAAAAACCACAATTGTGTGGCACTTGTGAGAGAGGTGGGCGCACAAATATAAACCACTGAGACGAAGTTTCTCAGCCTCTTAGGCAAGCATGACCCACACAACAGCCTTGCTGCCACGTGGTATGGTGGGGCAACGGCTGGCACCAGGAAGCACAGAAAAAAAATCACAGAATCCCTGAATCCCTGGGCTGGAAGAGACCTCAGGAGGTCATCTAGTCCAGCCCCCTGCTTCAAGCAGGATCAACCCCCACTAAGTCATCCCAGCCAGGACCTTGTCCAGCCAGGACTTAAAAACCTCAACGGATGGAGAATCCACCACCTCTCTAGGCAACGCATTCCAATGCTTCACCACCTGCCTGGTGAAGTAGTTTTTCCTAATATCTAACCTACACCTTTCCCTCTTCAACTTCTGACCATTACTCCTTGTTCTGCCATCTGACACCACAGAACAATTTCTCACCCTCCTTTTCAGAGCTCCCCTTCAGGAAGTTGAAGGCTGCTATTAAATCACCTCTAAGTCTTCTCTTCTGTAAACTAAACAAGCCCAAATCCCTCAGCGTATCCTCATAGGTCTTGTGCTCCAGACCCTTAATCATTTTTGTTGCCCTTCGCTGAACCTGCTCCAGCAAATCCACATCCTTTTTATACTGGGGGCCCAAAACTGGACACAATATTCCGGATGTGGCCTCACCAGTGCCGAATAAAGAGGAATAACTACTTCTCTAGATCTGCTCAAAATGGTCCTCCTAATGCACCCTAATATGCCGTTAGTCTTCTTGGCTGCAAGGGCACACTGTTTACTCATATCCAGCCTTTCATCCACCATAACGCCTAGGTCAGTTTCCATCGTTCTGCTGCTGAGCCAGTCAGTGCCCAGCCTGTAACAATGCTTGGGATTCTTCCGCCCCAGGTGCAGGACTCTACACTTCTCCTTATTGAACCGCATCAGATTTCTTTTGGCCCAGTCCTCCAATTCATTCAGGTCCCTCTGGATTCTCTCTCTACCCTCCAAGGAATCTACCTCTCCCCCTAGTTTTGTGTCATCTGCAAACTTGCTGAGGGTGCAATCCAGTCCCTCATCCAGGTCATTAATAAAGATATTAAATAACACAGGCCCCAGAACCGAGCCTTGTGGCACTCCGCTTGAAACAGACCGCCATCCAGATATTGAGTCATTAACCACTACCCGCTGGGCCCAACCATCAAGCCAGCTTTCTATCCATTTTATAGTCCAAGGATCCAATCCATATTTCCTTAACTTATGGACAAGAATGTTGTGGGAGACCGTATGAAGAGCCTTGATGAAGTCAAGGTATATCAACATCCACTGACTTCCCCATGTCCACAGAGCTTGTTACCTCGTCATAGAAGCTAATCAGATTGGTCAGGCAGGACTTGCCCCTGGTGAATCCATGTTGGGTACTTTTGATCACTTTCCCCTCTTCCAAGTGCTCCAAAACAGATTCCTTGAGGATTCCCTCCATTATTTTCCCAGGGATTGAGGTAAAGCTGATGGGTCTATAGTTCCCTGGATTGTCTTTCTTTCCTTTTTTAAAGATGGGCACTATGTTTGCCTTCTTCCAGTCATCCGGTATCTCCCCTGATCTCCAAGAGTCCAAGGATAATGGCCAAAGATTCAGCAATGACCTCTGCCAATTTCCTCAGTACCCTGGGGTGCATTAAATCCAGACCCATGGACTTATGCACATCTAGTTTTTCTAGATAGCTCAGAACTTGTTCCTTTCCCACAGATGGCTGCCCTCCACCTTCCCCTACTGCATTGTCTAGGACCGTCATGTGGAAGTTGACTTTGTCCATGAAGACTGAGGCAAAAAAGCATTGAGTACTTCAGCTTTTCCTGCATCATCTGTCACTAGGTTACCTCCCTCATCCAATAAGGGCCCCACACCTTCTCTGATAACCTGTTTATTGTTCACATGCCTGTAGAAAACCTTCTTGTTACACTTCACATCCCTTGTCAGCTGCAGTTCCAATTGTGCTTTCACTTTCATGATTATTGCCTGGCATTCTCCAGCCATATGTTTATACTCCTCCTTAGTCAACTGTCCACGTTTCCGTTTCTTGTATGCATCCTTTTTGAATTTAAGCTGACTAAGGATTTCCCTGTTAAGCCAAGCTGGTTGCCTACCATGTTTGCATTTCTTACTATGCAGCGGGATTGTTTGTTCCTGTGCCTTCAGTAAGACTTCTTTAAAATACTGCCAGTTCTCTTCAACTCTTTTCTCCTTCATCTTCGTTTCCCAAGGGATCCTGCTCATCCGTTCTTTCAGGGAGTCAGAGTCTGCTCTTCTGAAATCAAGGGTCTGTATGTTACTGCTCACCTTTCTTCCTTTTATCCGGATCATGAAATACCAACTGCTCATCTACCAGAGGTAGAGACAGAATCATGAACTCCGTGCTGAGGCTATTTGTAAAGGGTAGGTATACTCACAGCGCTAATAGCAAAGAAAGAAAGACATTTCTCAGCTTCTCATATAAACATGAGCCCACAGCCATGGGCTTCCTGGTCCCAATTGAAATTCATGGTCTTCCTGTTACCTAATTCCTGTGCACCTGGAGAGCAGCGGCCAGAGTGGAGCACCGTGGAGCATTGTGGGTTACAGACGGGACACCTCTGGAGACTAATAAATTTGATTTTAAGATGTCGTGCTTCCACACTGGACTGTATTCCAAATTTTAAATTTGGACTTACCACTACACCCACCCAGGTCCAATGATGTTATGATATTTATATTATATCGATATCAGCACTCCCTAAATTGTGCTAATTGTATTTACAGGGAAGACAGTCACATGGTACAATTGACTGCCTTAAATTCGAGTTTATCTTGCAGCACAGATGCAGCCTGAGTATATTTCTGGTCCCACTCCTGTAGTACATAGCTGAAGAACCAACTTAATTGGCTACCCCAGAATTCCCCTTTGAACAGGGAGTCTCCAGACAGCCAGGTGTGAATGATCCCTTAAGGCCCTGGTCAGATGGGTAGAGGTGAGAACAGTTCCCAGGCTGCTCTGATTTATGGTGAAGCTCAACCTGTTCACCAGCCAATGGTGGGGTCAGAGGAATTGTAGCAACCTCAGCCCGCAGCTGTCACCCCCTCTAGGCGATGCAGGCCAGCACAGCTCGTCCTTCCATTTTGGCCAGCCCTGGGCCTTGTCCCCTTTAAGGGATGGCTGGAGGTGAGGGAACAGTTTGGGAGCCCGGCCCTCAATCCAGGGTGGGGCTGCACTCAAACAGACGGTTGGAAGCCTGTCCTTTGTTCAGGGCATGGTAGCAGTCACACACACAGTTTGGAAGCCCAGCCCATGGTCCAGGGCAGGGCTGCGAGTAGCAGGCAGCATGGAGAGCCCAGCCCTCAGTCCAGGGCGGGTCAGCAGTCCCATTGCTATCCCCTAAATGGGGGTGGCTTCGGAGAGGTGAGGGGGTCACCCCTTCAGGGAGGTGGGGTGGGGGTGGGTCGCGGGCCCTCCCACTCCACTGCAACCCGGCCTGGGGCCCTACTGATGGCTCACACCCTGAGCTTGGTAGTGGGGATCCAGACTGCAACACACCACCATGGGCTCAGGGGGAGTGTTTCCCGGGCCACTTCTTACCTCGACCTCCATTGGCACGGGGTCCCAGTCAGCTTGATCAGCCGGTCCAGGCTGGTAGGCTTCTTCCGGGTAGACTGCCTTCGGTGACTCCGACCAGTCGGACATCTCTATATCATTCAGATAGTCCAGCAGTGGCAGGACCGTGGGCTCCAGACGGTCAGAGGCCTCACCGCAGCAGGCATCAGGCAGGACTCTGGGACCTTGTTCTTCTGGGACCTTGTTCTTCTGGAACCCCCAGGTAACTAGCCCTGGGCAGTCTCTCTGGTCCTGGTAGGACCTTGTGGGAGGGGGCCCTCCACCGGCATGAGGGCCCTGGTAGATCAGGGAAGTCAGGGTAGTAGCCCAACGGCAGGCTTATCTGCAGCTGCCCAGGCTGGTCTGGGCAGCTGGGTGGAACTCTTGCTGGCAGGCTGCTCGGTGGCGGGTCCCCTGCTCCTGGCACCCAGGAGCCTGGTCAGAGCCCTCTGCCCTGCTTGAAGGCCTGTCCTTTAATGGGCCTCAAGCCCCACCCCAGCCTTCTTGACTCTAGGCACCGCCCTCTGAGGGGTGGGGCACGTGTTCCGGCTCTGGGCCCACCCACCAGAGTCTCTGAGTGGTTTCCTCTGCCTCTGGGTCAGAGGGAGGCCACAGCACCTCACTACAGGGATGTAAATGTGGCTTAAAGTCAAATTTGTCTCCATCCCCATTGCTACACCAGCTGCAGCTCAATTGGACCAGAGAGATGTCAATCATAAGTCCACCGGCAGGCTCCACATTTTACCCAGTAAAGGTAACTTTTTAAAATGTTTAGATTTCATGAAATCTGAAATTAACAATTAAATAGCAATGACTGAGGTTTACAACATAAGTGTCATGAAGTCTGGAGATAGTTAAGGTTCAGCATTAGCCTGCAATATGCCCCTTTTCTCGTTTGTTTTATTTTCCTGTAACAAATGGAGGAATCATTTCTCAAGGAATAAAATTAACTTATTTATAACAGAGTATGTAATCAGTTCAATCTGTCCCCATCATAAGAACAAACTTCTGCTCAGAGCATTGAATGGGACTGGATAAAACATGAGGTAAAATCTTCAGTTTTTCAATGATTACTTTTCTTGCATTTTACAAAGGTGCAGGCTTTTATTGTACAGTGGCTTTAATATGCAGGAGATAAAATAGTTACTCTTTTTATATAGTAGGGCATTAAACATGACCATCCTAAATTTTAACCCCCCTCATTACTTTTACCTGAAGTAGGAGCCAGAGACCTCTGGCGCAGGTGGCAAGAGTAGCACACGAGCTGACCTTCACCAGCTCCTGAGGTGCCAGGTCAGCTCTGCTCCTCCTCCCCCATGCAGCTGAAAGCTTATACATAGCCATGCAGCCTGTGGATTACCAGAAGCCCAGCTAATGCTACCAACCACCAACTAAAACAGTAAAGCTCTGCATCTTTATTAATGAAGCTGTTTGTTAAGTAGGACTATTATTGACTTTAATAAGTATCACGGGCACTTGGACCGTACATAGAGATCAAAAGGTCAAATTTCTGCAATCCACTGCAGGTTGCTGACCCCTGACTAAAGGATTCTTTAATATGTCACAAACTTGTACATACCAGGAGGAAGGCAAAGGGGGCAACTGCCCCAGGGCTGGTGATTCAGAAGCAGCAGTGGTGGCAGCCAGAGCCCCAGGCCATTTAAATTGCAACTGGAGCCCCAGGCAGTGCACTAAGGGCTGGTTGCAGGGAAGAGGAATGCTGCGGTTTTGCCTCCAGCCCTGTTTCATCTACCACAGGCCCTGCTCCTTATGAGAGCGCAGAGCTGGGCCCCACCACCACCTTGTCCCGGGGATTACCAATTCTGTTAGGGCCCTGAGTATATACCTCAAACCTAAAATAATTAACTCCGTCATGAAGCCTCTATGAGCTCCAGGCCAGTCCCAAGCCTGGCTGAAGGAGGAGGGTTGGTCAGATGAGTGTTGATGTGCTGACCATGAAACAACAATACGAATGAAATCTGATGCTAGTATGACTAAGTGATAAAAGATATAGTAGATTGGTGCGGAACTAGTTTACAGAAACTAAGCCACTCTGCCCTGGACAGGGAAAGATGGAAAGAAATAGTGAGAGAGGCATCAGACACCAATGGACGCTGAGCCCACGGTTATTGATGATGATGATGATGATGATAAAATTTCCTATACATGGAAACTGTGACAAGAGGAGTCCACTGGATGGAATTTAGGACTGGCAGTTCTGGATTCTAGTACTGACTATGCTACTAGCTCACAGACTGACCATAGGCAGGTCTTTTAATTTCCATGTGCTTTATTTTCCTGATATGTAATATAGCAATCACTTCTATCCACCCTTGTAGTGGGCTTTAACATCTTCTGATGAAAAGAAGTACAGAATCCATGCAATTCCCACCAAAATCACTAGTCTTTCCACAGGCTTGTGCATTTATCTACAAAACTCTCACTATTTCCCCTATTTAATAAGACAATTATATAAGTTTAATTTCATTAAGTAAAGCTAAAATTAGCTGTTATCACTGAAACTACTAATATTTTCTAGACATGGTTATTACGATGTTGAAAACAGAAAAATGTCTATAAATAAATTGTGCTAAGTTATTTGGTGACATATTACAGTGTATGCACTCTTTTATTAAAAATCTTGGGAGGAAGAATACTTGAACAAAAACTCATTACCAATCTCAAAAATTCAACTGAGGACTGGCATATAACGAGGTATTATACAGATCCTAGTGCCACTTCCTAAAAGCTGGAGAGTATTACTATTTTTACCAAAATTTGGGGGATGGAGGGCAGAAGTTGGTGGGTTAGTTATAAAGCTGGACATTCTGCTCCTGATTTTGAGATTTGCTGGTGTACCTCAGATTTCATTAGCATCGGTGGGAATTGCTGGAGTTTAGCACTTCTTGGCATCATGTTGTTTCATGGCTATAAACTCCTCAGCCTGTGAAATTTAGGTAAACTAATCAACTCTGTTATATGGACAAAGAGTATTTACATAATACATGTAGAATTAATACAGCCTTATAAATTACTGGCATTGGTCACTTTGTAATTTAAGTTAATGATATATTTACACAAAATCATACTTCCACCTAAGAACTTGTTTGTCCAAGGGGCCTGACCCAAAGCCCATTGAATACCATGAAAGTACTTGTTTCTAGTCCTTTGGATTAAGCCCAAGGAAAATCAATAATAATGCTGTAGATATATTTTAGAGGTCTGTTCTCCATTAATGCCATGCATACATTAAGGGGCTAATAGATATTTACGCATTTGAGAAGAACATTGATTGCTATAGTGCATGTGAAGCCCTCCATCAGTACTACAAAAGCTCCCGTACTCTTTCAGATGATGGCATGTAGACAAGATGTTTTTTTCTTAAAGGGTTTTTTAAAACTATTTCAAATTGCTGTTGCATATGGAGGTAGGCTATTGTGTGTAGGACCCCGCCTCCTTTGTCACAAGTGGCTGAATGAAAGAGATGTAATGATGAAACAGAAGATTACAGGAGAAGACTCGATTGTTAGGTGGTTATGGCAATTGAACATCAGCTCAGAGAATTGTAATCTATCCTTGCCTCTGCCATGGGGGGTTTTATGGGCATGTCTTCAATGCTTTCATAGCTTGAGATAATATATGTATAGCACACACTTGAGCAGCAGTGACCACACCCAAGGGAATAGCTTGAAACTTCCTTGAATTATTGCAAGTGCACTGACTCAAGTAAGTGAGGGGCCTACATGATGTTAGGCAAGTCACTGAAACAGGTGGTCGACAGGAGGTCCTTCATTGTAGCTGCATCTACATGTGCCAAAACGTTCGAAAAAAGAGGCCCTTTTTCGAAAGAGCGGGCGGAGCGTCTACATGTACAAACCTGTCTTTTGAAAGAAAATCGAAAGAATGGGGCTCCGAAATCGAAATCTGAACCCTGATCCCGTATCAGGAAGATCTCTCCCTTTTGAAATAATAAATCAAAAGAGTACACATGTAGATGCTCCATAGCCTACTCTTTCGGAAGACAGGTCTGCCATGGCGCCGATCAGCTGGAGCGCGGGTCCCTGCTTTTGGCTGCCTGGAAGCCCTACGCACACAGGAAACCTGTGGCAGGAAGCTGAGAGCATGCTCGGAGCAGGCTGTACATGTGCTCCAGCCACACACTCGAGCACCATCATGGCCAGCAGCCAGCCCCCCCTCCCCACCCCATGAGCCCCACGGCCCCCTCACGGAGCCCTTCACAGCCTCCCAGGGCTCCCATGGGGAGAGAAAAAAACGAGCCCCCTCCTGGATGGAGTGGGAGCTGCAGGACCTCCTCGGCCTCTGGCAGGAGCAGGAGGTCCTCCAGCACATGGGGGGAAGTGGTGGGGCCACCCGGAGCATACCTCAGAGCAGGTATGCTCCAAAGTTAAGGAGCTCCGTCAGGGGTAAGCCCAGGCCATGGACCAGGCTGGACACTCCAGGGCAGGTCCAGCAACCTGCCCCTTTTATCGGGAGCTCCATTGTATCCTGGGGCCCCAGGAGAGTTCCACCCCCCCATTGCCTTCCTGGACACCTCTGGGGAGGAGCTGCAGCCGCCCAGGGTGGAGGAGCAGCCCAGATCGGGGACCATGGACTGGTCGAGTGAGGAGGGGGAGTTGACAATCCTGATCCCCTCCCACTCCTCCAGCTGGGCAACTGAGGCCTGGGCATCTTCGGACGTTGCTGGGGAACCCTCTGGTACGTACAGGGAGGGGTGCACACCTACTCCAAGGGCGGGGATGACACAACGGCTAGGCGCCCACACATGGGACCGCTGGTCCTGGGTCATACACAGGCCAGCCCCCACTTGGGATACGGCACCTTGCAGTGGCACATCAGCCATGCCCAGCACCCACCCTCAGTGGACAGTGCTGTAAGCCGCACAGGGGTGGCGGCTGGTTGGTGCCCAACGGCGCCCGGGGCCCACATACCACAGCCTGGGAAGGGCCTCCTGTGGGAGAAACCACTGGAATCACACCCAGGCTGGGAGGCCCGGTCTCGGGGGAGTGTGGGGGGCAGGTCAGTGCTCCCTGGGGGGGTCAGTGTTCCTTGTGGGGGTGGGGGCCCCATGGGGTCGGCTCAGGCAGGTACATCACAGCCGAGTCCCGTCCATTTGGGGCACACTACTGACATGCTCCCCTTCTCTCCACGCAGCCACACCATTGTGGGGCCGGGACAACCCTGCACCATCCCTCGTGCCAGACAGCCCACCAGCAGCTCCTGTCCGGATGCCACCCCAGGCAGGGTGCCATCGGAGCCGTGGCCGGAGCGCCCCCTGGAGACCTGAGGAGGACCCAGCCACCCAGTGGCAGGCCGAGGTGGCCGAGGAGCACCTGCACCTAGCCTGGGCTGACATGGAGTGGCGGAGGGCGGCCTGGGATAGGATGCTGGACATGCTCCAGGGCATCAGCCAGGCCGTCCGGGACCACGCTGCCACCATGGCCTGGCTCCTGGCCCCCCAGATGACTCCTGCCCCTGAGTCTGCCCCCATTGCCCCCCCCAAGCCTGCCCCCGCTGCCGCCACCAGGCTCACCCGCCGCCAGTACCTGCCGGTGGTACCCACACCTTCCCCCCGCCACCAGGGACCCCATATCCAGGGGAGCAGGGGCTCCAGGGGCTGACGGGGCTCACGGCCCAGCACACCTGCCCCAGAATGAGTGCCTCCCTTCCCCCCTCCAGGTTACATGCCCCCCTCTGCCCTCCAAGTTACATGCCCCCCCTCCCCCCTCCAAGTTAGGTTCCCCCATATGTAAATAGCCACAAAACATTTTTTTGATAAAGTTTGTTTATTGTTCACCACCCCATGCTGTGCTCCTTGGTGGATGTGTGGGTGCAGTGCTGGTGGGGGTGGGGGTGGCAGGGAGGGTGGGTGATGGATGTGCGTGGGATGTGGGCATGTGTGCGGGTCAGAGGAGGCCTTTGGCAAAAGCCTGCCTGAGGGCCTCCCGGATGCGATGGCCATCCTGGTGGGCCTGGTGAATGGGGGCGGTGCTCGGCTGCTCATAGAGAGCGCCATCCGGTGGGGCCCCCCCCCAGGGACATAGGCATCCCCCTTTCCCTCCACAATGTTGTGGAGGACGCAACAGGTGCCCACCACCTGGGGCACGTTGGGGACCCTGACCTCGAGGTGTGTGAGGAGACACCTCCATCGCCCCTTTAGATGCCCGAAGGCCCACTCCACCACATTGCGGGCATGGTTGAGGCGCTCATTTAACGCCTCCCGGGTGGGGTCGAGGTGTCCCGTGTAGGGCCTCATGAGCCACGGCTGCAGGGGGTACGCTGCATCTGCCACCATGCAGAGCAGCATGGTAACGTCCCCCGCCACTGGGATCTCCCTCTGGGGGACAAATGTGCCAGCCCCCATGCAGTGGCAGAGGCGGGAGTTCTGGAACACCTGGGCATCGTGGGTCTGGCTGACCCAGCCCATGTAGAGGTCCGTGAACCATCCCCTCGCATCCACCAGGGTCTGGAGCACCACCGAATGGTAGCCCTTCCTGTTCACGTACTGGCCGGCACTGTGTGGTGGGGCATAGATGGGGATGTGTGTGCCATCCAAACCACTGATGCAGTTCGGGAATCCCAGGTCCTGGAAGCCGGCGACGGTGTTGTCCACGTCCCCCAGGCGGATGACCCTATGCAGCAGCATGGCGTTGAGGGCCCGGACGACCTGCAGAGGGGGAAAGGGGAACATATGCTCCAGTGCAGGTGTGGCAGCCGTCACCCCCCGACCTTGGGCCCATCCTGCCCCCTCTCCTGTCCAGCCCCTGGCCCATGCAGCCCCCGCCCCCCTCCCATCCGGCCCCTTGCAGGGGAGGGTTCCCCTTGCCCCAGCCCTCCCACCCCCCCGGCCCCACCTTACCTCCACAAGGACAGCCCTGACAGTGGCCTTGCCCACCCTGAACTGCTGTCCCACAGAGCGGTAGGAGTCCGGGGTGGCCATCTTCCAGATGGCGATAGCGATCTGTTTCTGCAGGGTGAGGGCTGGCCGCATGCAGGTGTCCTGGTGCCGAAGCGCGGGGCGAGCCAGTGGCAGATCTCCTCCAAGGTCTGCCTCGACATGCAGAAGTTCTGCAGCCATCTTTCCTCACCCCACTCCCGTAGCACCCCACGCTCCCACCAGTTGGTGCTGCTGGGGTGGTTTCAGAGGTGTCGAGGCACCCGGGGGCTGCCCAGCGGGGGCCCAAGCGGGGAAGCCCCATGGCCCCGGGGGGACCTTGCAGCCACCCGATGAGCTCGGGTGCAGCTGCGGCGAGGGTGCACAGCACTGCCAGCAGGGTGTCCATAATGATGCTGTCCACCAGCAGGGGCTGTCGCTGGGCTTCCATGAGCATGAGTGAGTGGGCTCTGCTGGGCAGCACTCAGCTCATGTGGAGGGGAGGGCGGAGGGAGGGGCCCTTTAAAGGAGGCAGCTGGCTGCTGCCCCAGAAGGGCTTGTTGGCCATGGGACCCCGTCCGCGGCGTTTCCTGCCTCCCTTCTTTCGAAAGAGAGCTTGGAGCCGTGTAGATGCTCTTTCGAAAGGCCAGGGCGGCACTTTGAAAAAGTGGATCGGAACGCCGATCTGAAAAGTGGCGGGGGTGCTGTCTTTCAATCGCCTCTTTTTCAAAAACTGAACTGCGATTTGTGCCCATTCGAAAGGGCGCTTACGTGTAGACGCAGCTTGTGTGTTCCTTATTTTCTTGGCGACCAACCTGAGGCCTGATTTGCAGAAGTGTTGTGCATCCACAGGTCCAACTGAAGTCAATAGTTGCTATGCTTGGAACATGTGAAATACTATATGATTCCACACGCTTTGAAAACTTAGGCCTCACGCATCTTAACTGGGCACTCTACCTTCTACCTTAATATCTCTTTACCTCAAAAATCCATTTGTAAAATGGAGGTTATAACTGCACTGTTCTTCACAGGCATGCAAATAAATAAATTAATGTTAGCGAAGCACTTACACACAATGATGATGTGTGACACAGAAAGTCCCATAAGAAACTAATAACTGTATTCAAACCAGAGTTTGAATAGTGTGTGGTAAGTAAGGCATTAGGACACACGTTGAATGTGCACTGAATGAAAGAAGGATCCTGTGGAAAAAAATAGCATGTGATCATGTAATTAAAGACTGAATCATAATGCATAGACACTAGGGGCTTGAATTCAAGTTGCAGAGGCAATCTTAACTCTGTCATTACCTAACTTTTGTGTGCCAGCCTCATTGTTTTAATGTAAAGTGTATTGGTGGTGGTGGTGGTGGTGTGTGTTTCATGTAATCCTGTATAATTCATATAATCTGTGAGGTCAGGCTATGCCTGTTTCCATAAGGAGAGAAGAGAATACTATCTGTGTCTTATCAAACCCATTCCCTTGTGGGTAACCCAGGATGGCGTAAAGCTAAGGGAGCAACACCTGACAGACAGGCTCCACTGCCTTGTGTGTGAATTTGGGAGACAGTGATTTTTTTAGGCATGAGGGGCTGGCGACAGAGAGGTTTTCTCCTGGCAGAGGCTCATCTACGTGGCCTTTGTGCTGCTGGTAGCAGCTTCTGCCGGCAGCAAGATTTTGCGTGGCTATACTACTTAGCAGTGGGATTATGCGAATGAGTGGCTATTTGCAATTGTGAGACTGCTCATGAGCATGAAGCTGCCAGCAATATCCCTCCATGTAGACCCAGCCATTGTGTATGTGTTATCAGCACACTTTGGCTGTGTCTACACGTGCACGCTACTTCGAAGTAGCGGCACTAACTTTGAAATAGCACCCGTCGCGGCTACACGCGTCGGGTGCTATTTCGAAGTTAACTTCGACGTTAGGCGGCGAGACGTCGAAGTCGCTAACTTCATGAGGGGATCAGAATAGCGCCCTACTTCGACGTTCAACGTCGAAGTAGGGACCGTGTAGACGATCCGCGTCCCGCAACATCGAAATTGTGGGGTCCTCCATGGCAGCCATCAGCTGGGGGGTTGAGAGATGCTCTCTCTCCAGCCCGTGCGGGGCTCTATGGTCACCGTGTGCAGCAGCCTTTAGCCCAGGGCTTCTGGCTGCTGCTGCTGCAGCGGGGAATTCATGCTGCATGCACAGGGTCTGCAACTCGTTGTCGGCTCTGTGGATCTTGTGCTGTTTAGTGCAAGTGTGTCTGGGAGGGGCCCTTTAAGGGAGCGGCTGGCTGTTGAGTCCGCCCTGTGACCTTGTCTGCAGCTGTGCCTGGCACCCTTATTTCGATGTGTGCTACTGTGGCGTGTAGACGTTCCCTCGCAGCGCCTATTTCGATGTGGTGCTGCGCCACGTCGATGTTGAACATCGACATTGCCAGCCCTGGAGGACGTATAGACGTTATTCATCTAAATAGCCTATTTCGATGTCGCCACATCGAAATAGGCTACTTCGATGTAGGCTTCACGTGTAGACGTAGCCTTACTGTACTGGAGTGAGGCATGGACCTTATAGTCTCATCAGGAAAAGAGGCTCAATAGCTTTCATATGTGTTGCTTTTGTCAAATCTTTGGAATCTCCTGGAGGGACAGGGTCCTCAACAATGAGGTGCTTGAGGAGACCAGCAGACTCAGCATGCAAACACTCCTCAAACAGGCACATTATTGGCTTGGACATGTGTGCCAAATTAATGATGGGCATATCCCAAAGGATGTCCTTTATGGTGAATTAGCATCTGGAAAAAGAACCAAAGGGCACCCAAAATTGCATTTCAAGGATGTGTGCAAGCCAGACCGCAAAGAAATGGACATGAATGTGGCTAACTGGGAAGATCGCACTAGAGGCAGTTGCCTTTGGAAATAAGAAGTTAACAAAGGTCTTTGGAGTTACAAAAGAAAGCAGTCCAGCATAAGTGAACAGAAAAGAACTCAAGAGAAGGCAGAATCCAAAGGATCAAAACACCACTTTTAAATGTGACAGATGGGCAGCAGAGATGTCTCTGTTAAGTGGGTCGATTCAGCCACAGCCATCTCTGCCACATAAACGCTTGAGTAAATCTTGCCTCTTTGGAGGTGCAGATCCATGGTCTCCTGAGAGCAGAGGATGTCCGCTACTATTTATAGAATACTGATCAAAACATGTAAAGGAACAAATCTGAATATTTTAAGAAAAAATGTTTCAGATTCTGAAGTCACTTTTACATATCAAACTTTCTCTGGAGTATGTGCAGAATGAATAAAGAAAAATATGGAATGAATTTTTAAAGTTAGTCTGTGATTCCGCAAACTCTAATACGTGTGCTTAACTTTAATAATGAGTAGTCCCATTGATTGCAAGTGGACTACTTACAGAAGTAAAGGCAAAGATGCACATTAGTGTTTGCAGGGTTTTGGCTTCACTTTGTTTTTTGTTCACACCCAGTTAGTACTGAAAATACACTCTCATGATATATGGGAAGACACTGGCAACACAAAAATTACTTGAGCTTTTTCTATACGGGCAGAATATTAGTATACACATGTTGCATGTGTTAGTATCTTATTTCTTCTTTGTCTATTGGCAGATAAACTGGAGATTTAGTTAGATAAATTCTTCTCTCACAGAGAGAAGGATTATTGTCAGGTTATAGACTAGCACTAAGGTGGATCTTAGATGTTTCCAGTTTCTGTGAGAACTAGATATATTATATAGACATGGAAATATAATTTCTTTCTTTCACACATGGATGGGTAACTTAATTAACACATGGGGTTCATTCAGTACATATTAATGGATTTTTCCTCCAAAAACAATGTCCTATATAACCCAGGAGAAAATGTTCAAAATAAGCTGTAGAATGTGCACCGACACGAGTGCAGACAAGTAACAGATCATGCAAAATGACCATTTACTAGTTGTGTGTGTGTGTGCATCTCGTTTGGAGGTATAGTATCAGCCCGTAATTTTTAATAATGGGCAGATATAATTATGCTCTTTCTTACACCAACCATTTGACTCTCAACTATAAGTTTCAACACTTACCCTTTGGGCTTCCAAAAACACTACGTAATTTTATTCTGAAATTAATTGAAATGGCTTTATTTTAAGTATGGAGAAAACAAGCCAGCCTGCCATAAAACTTTAAAGCACAGGTGTTTGTACAAGGAAAATCCAGCTCTCTCACTGAAGTCAAGGACACCATTTGAAATGACTTCAGGGTAGGTTCAGCCCCACCAGGTTAGCTCTGATCCTATGCAAGATGCATAGACCCTTCATTATCCATTTAGGCATTGAAGACACCCTCACTTGCCATTGATTGCTCATTAGTGAGGCATAGGTGGCAGAAACATTCCCTTGCTTCCTGAGTAAGTTGGAGTTTGATTCTGAAAGGTGCCAAATAGAAGAGCCTTGTTCATGTTCTGATCCCTTTTCGCCACACAGAAGAGCCCTACAAGCCTTGGCTGTAGAAGAACTTCCCCAGTGGAGGAAGTCTGAGAGATAACACCTAGGCTACCTCTTCAGAAACCAGTTGCAAACCCCACCTTAGAGGCGACACTGAGGGTGGGGTTCAGCAGGTAACACTGCAAGGATTCCAGGCAGCTCTGAGACCAGTGTGGCATTCTGGGAAGGACTCTAGGCTATGGACACCAGTTCTGGGCCCCAGGATATTGCAGGATTGGGAGGCCACAAAGAAGTCTCAAAGATTGTCTATGCTACTCCAGGGACCAAACAGCAGTTTGGATTAGGAATGTGTGAAGTGGGGCTAAAAACACCTTAGTCTTATTTTCCAGGAGCACAAGTTCTGTGCTGCACAACTTAGGGTGGCCACACTTGGAGCTGGAGGTGTAGTTTCCAGCTCCAGTAGATGTACATGTGCTGACTTTGATGGAGCAAGTGTAATAAAACAGCAGTGCTACTTCTGCTGTGCAGATGATTGGACAGACTAGCATCCCTGACTACAATCCCATGGGAGCCCTGGCACTTGGGTGACTAGTCCTTCCTACCACTTCCACCCCCCAACTACACTTCTGTTTTTTTAGCACTCTGGTTCAGTCAGTGCTAGCACACGTCTGACTGCCAGAGTTAGAAATTATACCTCCAGCTCCAAAAGTAGATGTACCGTCAGAGAAGACAGAATCCTGGAGTGCCTTCATCAAACTTCTGAGTACCCTCAGTTTCCATTGACTTCACTAAGAACCATGTGCATGAATGGGCCAACTGACTTCATTGAGAAAAAGAGGTGCTCCATTGACATAATCAGGTTCTTATTCAGTACCTCAGAAATAGAACTACATTGTTATACTGTATATAGTTAATTGATGTCTATTTATTGATGAATAGGCAGAAGAAGACCATCACAATGTCTAATTTGCTGTTGTGATGCAGTAACTTACCCATTCTGTTTTGAAACACTTTTGGTGTGCATTTATTCAGTGCATTGTCTAATTTCAAAAACTCTGCTATACATATTTGTACATATCATTTTGGAATTAAGACAAAAAAGGAAGCAAAATGCCAAAAGTTCAGACAGAAATGAAAATCAAATGCTGTAATAATACAATGCCATTTTTATTTATACACATTCTCTCTCATGTTGGCATAATGGCAGCTGATTCATAAAATGGACAATCAGCATGTTGATTTAAACAGTGGCAGTGCCAATATCTATTTTGCAAAATATTAACACATTGTTTTCAGTGCTTCTTGGTATAAAAACATAAACTGCCATACAGATATACTTTCAGCCATATGTTGTTTTATATTTCAGCAAACGTGGTCAACACTTTCCTTTTGAGATGATCAAACAAACAAACACATTCACTCAAATAAGGTACAAAAGAAATCTTGTACCTCTTTTTCTTTATACTGCCATCATAACATTTGGTTTATTTGCTTAGCAAAAATAGCTGAATGTCTGCGTTTAAAATTCCTATCATTTACTACAGTAAGAAAGCCAAAAGGCTTCATGACCTTTAGTATGTGCAAATCACTGGTAGAAGTCTGATTGCACACTATAAAGGTGCATGCAGATATCACAGATGCTTTAAGATGTGTATTACTTTGATTAGGGCAGAAAAATTCCTGTACAAAACCTGGATTAGCAAGAGTAAACAGTTCTTGATTTGGTAAACTGAACAAGGGACTTCAATTAAATGATTATGGTCTTTTATTCCTTAGAATGGAAAGCTGTGCTCAAGTCAATGGCAAATAGCTGGTGAGAGTTTCTGTTTCCACAGAAGTTTGGCAATACTTTATTCCATCACTTTCCTTATTTGATATCAGCATTGATTAAATTATGAGTGAGTCAGAGGAAGCAGCTGTCAGTGGCATTTAACTGAATTTAATTCAGTTTTAGAGGTGTATGTAGGTGTTATTAGCATGTCACTTCATCCAAGATTAGTGGTTCATTTAATTTTTTTCATAGGAACCCCAACAGTAGAAACTGACCTGAAAATGTGCATTTCTGGCCACAACCCTGTTCTGCTCAGAACCATCCATGTATTGGCTGCACTGGCTGCCCACAGATCCCTCAAAGAGAGAAGATTCTGGCCACCTTGTCACATTGCAGCCTCCCACATGGAGGACTTTCTTCCAGGAGGAGTACAACTAACTGGCTTGGTTCATGTTTGGTGTAGTAAAGACATTGTCTTCCATGTATGTATAGCACAATCACCCTCAGAAGGAAGACAAAAATATCAGTCTTCACCCATGGTCTCTCTAATCATTTTCCATCCATGCGCAGATTTTTTTCTGTCCATGTGCAAAATAAATTTTATACAGAGAGGCATGTGCAAATGTGCACCATCCTGATGAAAAACAATCTGTCTGAGGGGTGGTCTGCTAATCAGCTGGGTGGCATTGGAATCTGTCCTGAGTGATCTCACAAGTGGACATCTTACAAGGAACACTTGTCCTGACCGTGTGTTCTGCTTTTAGACCTGTGTACAGAGGTATTAACATTTTTTCAGTGGAGCTGTGTTTAAACTAGTATCACAATTTGTATGACAACTGCAGACTAAGGTTGTCTTTTAAAAATATTTATGTCTTGTCCAGCAGAAGATCACTTAAAAGAATTCTAAAAAAACAGTACTGCCAGTATAGACAAGGAATAATATTCACTAAGCATTTTATTAAGAAGGCCAATTTTCTGACCATTTTTCAGTAGTAATAATTGCACTCTATCTCTCTAAATTCCCTCAATGTCAATTGGATAAGGTATTATTTTCTTTCTGCCTAAATCTGTTGGGTAGACTTACTGTGCTTTAATAAACAACTGCTTCCTTCTTTTCCATTGATGGGTTGCTATTCTTGCGTGTGTCAGTCAAAGACTGTGAAACAGCCTGTCATGCCTAGTGGTTGAAGCCAGTCAGGCAGCCAGGAACGGGACCTAAAGGTTAGAACTGTCAGAGCTGGAGCTGGCATTCCAGAATCAGAGCCAAGGGTTAGAGAGTCATAAACCTGAGTACAGCAAACCCTTGAGTTACACAATGGGTTGCCTTCCTGCAACCCCCACAGAATTCAAATTTTCTCACAAGTCAAGGGCAGACAGGAACCAGGTTGCAACCTAGTTCCTGGTTCCCCTGGGCTTGCAGAAGCTGGGAAACTGACCAGTCCACCAAGGATGGTCAGTTTCCTGGCTCCCCCTTACTTCTGGGACCCTGGGAGAGCCAGCCATAGTCAGTTTCTTGGCTCCAACCAGTGGAGGGGAGCAGGGAATCAGGGGCAACCTGGCTCCTGGCTCCCCTCCACTCCTGGGAGCCAGGAAACTGACCAGGGCTGCTGCTGCTGGTTCCTGGCTCCTTGCCACTCCCAGGATTGGGAAACCACTTCTGTCAGGGGCAGCAGCCAAGAATCAAGAAGCAGTTTTCTGCTCCTGTATGGGCGGCAGGCACGTTAACCCAAGACATGGTCAACTAGGTTGTGTGTATCTTGAGGGCTTACTGTACAAGCAGGAAGTATCACCATCATTGGCAAATGTGTTGAGCAGCCACCAAACTGCTGCTTCTGCTGGACTTGAGAGCTGGCCTGCTGAGTTTTCCCGCCAGTTGGGCAGTGAAACAAGTCAGGCAGTTTCCTGCACATCAGTTAAATCCATTAAGTTTCCTGGAGACTGGCTCTCACTCAAGCCCTCATTCTTGACTAGGGTGACCACATTGCCCTAGGGGACACCAGTCTCCGGAAATGGGGGCAGGGCTGCTGTCCCATGTCAGGGCTCCTTGGTGATGGGGACTGCTGCTCCAGGGTGAGGCACCAGGGATGGGAGCTTTGCAGCATCCAATGGGGAAGTATCAAGGATGAAGGGGAGTGGGGGATGGGGGCTCCAGAACTCCCTGGTGGGCAGATGTGCCAAACCTCTAGGTTGGGGGGAAGGGTGTGTGGGCAGAGAATGAAGCAGGAGCCAACTCCTTGAGGTGTGGGAGGCCGGGGAACGAAGCAGCTGCTCCATTGTGGAGTTCACCACCAGCGGGGTGCTGCCACTGTGGGGTGCCAAGGAATGGGGCAGCTGCCCCACAGAGGAGCTCCCCTGCAGCAGCTGCCAGAAGGTGCAGTGTTCTGGGAAACAGGGCAGCCATGCAGTGGAAGAACTCCCTGGCAGGAGAGGCTGCCACCCCAAGACACAGGGTGCCAGGGAAGTAGAGCCCCACAAAAATACAGGACAATTTGTCTATTTTCTTTAAAAAGTTGGGAGGCTGTGATGGAGTCGGGGGAGTGCGTGTGTGAGTCAGGCTGGATATGTGTGAAAGGAAGAGCAGCTCCCAGTGGCTAAGGATGACCCCTGGGGCTGTAACCTAGGCTGGCAGGTAACACCTCTGCCCTGAACAAGGAGCAGGGAGGAGCCAAGAGGGGTTTTGAATCTGAGGCGGCAGTTAGAAGCTGTGGGGAGAGGGAGCTGGAAGGCAGCCAGCCTGGTGAGAGAGGCAGCTACACTCCAGAGGGTCACCCCTCGGGCTTCTCACCCCAGGATGGGTTGGAATGACTGTCTCTGATTGCTGCACTGGCTCTTCTGTAAGAAACTGTGCCTCTGTCGCCTAATAAACTTCCTGTTCTACCTGCTGAGTAAGAGTCACTCTGGCCTGCGGATGGGGAGCAGTGCTTGAGACCCCAGAACCCCATCACAGATGCCCATGAAACAGCTTAAATAAGGGACTGTCCCAATAAAAACAGCATGGATGTTTCACCCTGTTCTTGACTCAGAGTGGCTGTGTATGAGATACAATTGTAATATTGTTTATTGAACTAACTTCTGTTGGTGAGAGACACAAGCTTTCAAGCATAGAGCTTTTCTTCAGGTCTAAGAAACATAATCAGTGTGTCACAGATAAGCACAAGGTGGAACAGATTTGTTTAGCAGATCTACCTTGTTAGGGTATTATGAGAATAATTAATTAAAAGATAGATTTTTGCTCAAGTTTAGTAGCTCATTACTCCTCAGAGAATCTCATGGAAATTAACTGATCTCTTCAAGGAGTCATTATTCAGTGTGCTCTTTAATTAAAGATCTCTAAGATATTACTATTTTAAGATAAGACTTTGATCTTTGGATTAAAATATTTCACATTATTGTGAATTATTGTGAATCCTATCCAGGTTCCCACATATAACATGCATGTATATACACATTCACCTAAATTTTAGCAATATACATCTTTTTGAAAGAAAAAGCTTGAGCAGTTTCTTCTGAATTTTACTCCATAGTTATGACTACATTTTTTTCTGATGCTTAGTTTTCACGGTGCACATTATGGACTTCTCCAGGGAGCAGAAAATGTGTTTTTAAGCAAACATAAAATGCTTCCATAAATCAAAACATTCAAATGAACTTGCTATTGGAAAAAAAAAACTATGCTGTTTTTAACTGAAGTTCTGTTTAAGACAATAGTAATAAAAACTGGTTTCCCAAAAGGCTAAAACAAATTTTTATTTCTTGCTACCATCATGAACATAGTTTGTAACAAACTAAATTGTCATGCAAAGTGTAAATACAACGTTCCTCAGAGCTAATCCAAAGAATGTAAAAATTGCCTACAGCAAATTGAGCTATCAATATTTTATTGTCATTACTTTAAGGTGTGGAGTCTATCAAATGCACATACTTCGTTGCTCTGACGTTCTTTTCCCATTCCACAAGAAAAAAGTAAAGCCAGCCATATTGTAAGTATATCACATCATTTACAATATCAAACTTTTAAAATCAATTTCAGGCCACTAACTTTGAATGTTGTTTGGAATAGCGCAGGATAAAATGTTAAATGAGTATATATTGCATATATTGTATATATGGTTAGGTACTTAAAATATTGCATAATTGCTACATATTATTACCCTAACCTGTTCTTAACTACACCTTTGGAATTTTATGAATGTACAAAGATTTTTATTATTATTAGTACCTGTATAGAGATAGAAGTTGAAACTCTGTTTTAGTAACTTACTCTTCTCTTTTAGTACTAAACTACAGGTTGAACATGATACCTGGAGCTCCTGGCCCCTGCGTCTGCAAGGAGTGGAGCTGTGCTAAGCACCAGGGAGGGTGGTCTCTGGGAGGCTGGGGCAGGAATTGCTGGGGCTGGCAGGACTCTCCCTGCTGAGTGCTGCAGCTGAGGACTATGAAGAGGGCTTGAGGGCAGTAGGGGAGGGGGCACTTACTCTGTCTGGTGGCCAGTAGGTTGAGGAGCTTTGGCCCCAGCTGGTCACTGTTTTCCTGTTCTGGCTTCCTCCAGTGATCACTCTACAGTGTAGCTGTTCCCTGTGCTCTCTACCTCCAGTGATGAGTCTGAAGTATGTTGTTCCTCCTCCTGCTCCCTTTCCATCTTCTGGAAAGCCAACAGATTCCAGGCACTTCTCTTTTCTCTGGCACAACAAAAACCTGACCTTGCTTTAATTTAGGGTGATAGGAAGCTGTATAGCAAATTTGATGGTCCTAGTTCTATCAGTTTAGGAAAAGTTATTGAACAATTGGACTCACAGATGTACAGATGGATGGACTCACAGACAGACACACTCTAACATATATGAATATTACAATTACTAACTTTTACACTGAGTAGTTATAGATTATGACCCATATGGATTAAATCAGCATTGCTCCCTTGAAGACAACTGAACTTTGAAAGTTGACATCAGTTCAGAATTTGGCACTCTATCTTTGGAAAAAATTGTTGTTAAGTATGGAGATACATACCTCATAGAGCTGGAAGGGATGGTGGGAGGTCATTGAGTCCAGGCCCCTGCCCTCTTGGTAGGACCAAGCACCATTCCCCCACCCTTTTTTTTATTTTCTATTTGCCCCAGATCCCTAATGGCCCCCATCAAGGATTGAGCTCACAAGCCTGGGTTTAGCAGGCTGATGCTCAAACCACTTAGCTCTCCCTCCTTTTGAAAAACAGATTTATTAATGACCAGACAGCGACATGACAGTTTTCTGTTGCTCTCAATGAGGTGCCCTCTATATGCTGTGCTGGGTGGGGGCGGGGGTGTGCCTTACAGGCCAGCACACAAGCAATTAAGACACTTTGCTAGCTTAATCATTTTGCTTTAAAGGACTGTAAAGGAGTTCATAGCAGAGGGCTTCGCAGGTGGGTAAACAAGAGCAAGAGGCATTTTGCCACCATGGGTGGAAGAACGTTAGCTTTCTGCTCTCAGAAGCATCCTTGGGGAGTAGAATGCAAGGCTGCTCTTGACTCATTCTGAGGTGCTGATGCAGGGGAAGGTACAGCGGATGAGAGGATATGGTACATCCTGGGCTGCAGTGGGCTCTGCGTTCCTGTACCATGAGCCTCAGGAGCTCGGTTTGCTGCATCCTCAGCTTCAACATCTCCTCCTGCGTCTGGAATTTATGCTTGGAGCGCTCATCTCAGTCAAATCTCCTGTCCTCCTGATTCCCCCTCATCTCCTCCAGTGTCGTCCTCCTCCACGCGTTTAACTGTGTCCTGTCCATGTGGGTGGCTTGCATGTGCTCCAGGAACAACTCTTCCCATATTCATTTTCTCCTTCCGTTCTGTGTCAGTCTAACTGCTAGGGGTGGGGAGCAGTGGTCAAAGAGCCCACTGTTGAGTACAGGGCAACAAAACATAAGTCAAGGCCAGACATTAGGGAGCTACATTTACTGTATTAAAAGTTTTACAACGCAAAGGAACTTCATCAAAGAGCCTCTGTGGCAAGCAAATTCTGGCTTTTAAGAGTGCTCTGTGTAGCATGTACTGCACAGATTTCAAGGGACCTGCTTGACTTGGCTCTCCTCCAGTCATGGTCAGGCATGATTGGGGCATGCTTTCAAGCCTGTGACTCCAAGCAGTTGTGTGGGCTGCAAGCAGGAGGTGTGGGGGGTGGGAAGCACGTAGTAGCTTTCAGGCCTGTGGCAGCGACTGTCACCACATGCTCCCCTGACTCTGCTTTGCTGGAGCATTGAGTGTTTCCCTTTCCCCAGTCCACATGGGAAAGGAAAGCAAGGACAGGCAGAGCAGTGTGGCATGTACTGGTGGGACTGTGTAGCTCTCATGGTCACCACATGTACTCTCCTCCCCTTCTCCTCCCTACCCCCATCTTTGTCTAGGAGAGTGAAAATTTCCCTTTCCCCAGGTGGCCAGGGAGTGGAATGGAGAGGGAAGATGTGGTGTCCAGGCATGGCAGAACAGCTTGTGCTGTCATAGCTTAATGTCCCTTCCCACGCTTCCTCGAGGTTGCAAAGAGAGATACTAGCCTCCTTAGGGTAACACAGATTGTTAAGGAATGGATGCTCACCGTCTACTGGTAAAAGGCTGGTTGGCATGCTGTACTGCTCTGTGGTACAATGACACCAGATTACTTACTGCTGGCTTGGTATGAAAAGAGGTCCTATCATGGAGGTAGGAATAAGGCAGGCCTCTCCAGAAACCTTGTGAGAAGGATTAGAGTACCAGTCACAGCTTTATGTAAATGTGCAAGGAGGACCGATGTTCCATCCCAAGACACATTGACAGGATGTTCCATGAGCCCCGGGCTGTGTAAGTACAGCAGCCACACAGACCACTAAATGCCTTAACCCATCTGTAGCATAATTAAAAGTGAGAACTCACCAGAGATGCCCTCCCCTCCCCCCCTTAAGGGTCTGTGAAACATCCTGGAAGGTGGGGATGGGATCTAAATTTAAAAGTTCCTGGCAAATGGTGAGATCAGCTGCTCCATTCACCATTGTGGAAGAGGGTGACTATGACATCCTGCATGTCTTCCCTGCTGTTTCCAGAGGCTGCTTGAGGAATCTTATGATCCCTAATAACTTGTCTGGTACATGTTAGCATTTGGAATGTTTAGGTAACATTAGTTTTGTCAACAAAACCCGTAGAGTGTCCACATTCCCAAGGCGTTCTGTTGACAGTAAATCAACAGAACATGTCATGTTTGTCGACAGTGTTCTGCTGCTCCCCATGAGGCAGAATGCCTCTATCAACAGAAAGCTTCAGTCCGGACATTCCAGGAGGCCTTCTGTTGATGGACAGGGCTTCTGGGACACCGGGCATCCCTGTCTACTGTGCTTCTGGTTGGCTGTTTTGTCCAGCCGCTCTCTGTCGACAGACCAGCTCACTCTTTTGTTCTGCTTTGCAGTCTGGCTGCAATCTGTCGAAAGAAGTGTCGGAAGATACACTCTAGTGTAGACATAGCCAATGAAATAATGCCAGTGATTTCAGTGGGAGCAAAAGTTCCTAAACCAGCCAATGAGGTAAACAGGATTAAAACATATATACCAAAATTATAGTTTTAAAAGACAGGCTTTGCAGGCCAGCAAAGTGTTCAAGCACAGGCTTGTGAGCAGTTCTGTGGAAGTCAATGGGACTATGCATGAGCTTAAAGTTTAAGTACAAGACTAATTACTTTGCTGAATCAAGACCTAAAGTTGTTAGATTGGGACCTTGAAGGTCTGCTTCAGAGAGACTGACAAATCTGGAGTTAGAGTAGTAGTTGTATGAGGATTTCAGCTTGAAAAGACTCTGGCTGGGTCTACACTTGCCATGAAGAGCGAATGCTTAGGTTTACCCTGGAACTCCTTACAAACTGCAAGGATTAAGGAATGTCAATGGAAGGAGCACTCCCGTTGGCATTCTGCAGTAAGGTTGGGGACGAATATCAAGAGCTGCAAAATCATTTTTTTGGTATGCAATTGTCATGCCCAAAATTGTGTAGCAGCCATCGATATTCAAGGGAAGTATAGACCCAGTCTCTGTAAAAGCTATGGGACTGACCAGTCTAATTTATTTGCGGTGATTCCTTGATTTGGTTGTGCTAATAGGATAGGTCTGTCAATGGACTAGGATGGGCAGGGATGGTGTCCTGAGCCTCTCTTTGACAGAAGCTGGGCAATAGGAGATACATCACTTGAACTGTTTATTCCTTCTGGGCCACCTCGCATTGGCCACTGTCAGAAGACGGAATACTGGGCTAGATGGAAGTTTGGTCTGACCCAGTATGGCCGTTCTTGTGTTCTTAATTTTTAGATTAGCTTGTAAAATGTGATAAATAGTGTTTAATAGTTTCAAATGTTAATTAACAAAGTTAGGGAAGTCTTCTTACATTTCCCTCTTGGGAAACTGAACGATGAAAAGTGATATGCCCAAGGTCAGACAGTGAGTAACTGGCAGAGTTAACAGTACAGCTTGATCTTAAACACTCCCTCTCTGGTTAACTATTTACACCAAATGCTACAGGCCAATCCTGTGGTCATCTGATGCTGCAAGTTTAACATGTTCTCTGAAAAAGTCCAGGAGTGAAGAATTTTAAAGGGCTAAAAACGCTTCTTGGAGAGTGGCGAGGGTTTGTTAATGTAATTCTCACCTGATAACTAACTTTGAATGGCACCTTTCACAATAAATAACTCCAGAACCCCAACAAATGTGACATGATAGGTTAGACCAGCACACATACCGCCTGACTCTTTCTGGATCCGGAGCTAGTGAGTGGTGAAACACCACATGCAGAGAGAACCTGGACGTCTGCATGCCTCCCAGAAGCATCATAGCTCTCTCAGAACCCTCCCATTCCCAGAGGAGCACTTCTGCACCCACATTTTCTTCAACTCAACTCTTTCTTTCACTAGGAGTCTGTAGGATTTTCTCTGCACACAACAGTAAAACCTAATATTTAATTATATAAAATACATAAAATACAATAAAGGCATTAAAGCCCCAACCTCTACCTTGTGGATTAATTAGCTGCACACCATTTGCTTTGTTAACAGTAGTCTGCAATTTGAGGGTTATCATTAGCAGCCCTGTTAAGAGGGGTCCAAAAATTGTGAACAAGGTCCTCAAACTGAGATTAATATAGATCAGATTTTTGCTTTGCTTTTTTTAAAATCTAATTGAGCAAAGGAAATGCATCATGAATAAACTAACAATCTTATGATTTGACAGTTTTATTGAATGGTTTTCAGTGTGTTCCATGCTGGTTTGCTATTTCGTATCAAAGAAATATAGAATATGCCTCAAATCTTTCGGCAGTAAAGATATAAATGTAAGGCTGATGTCAAACATAATTATGATGAATTTTAACAAAATGCCATCTGAAATGTAGTTGTCTTGATGGGTAAAGAGCTTTTCAGAAACCACTTTCTCTACTGGGTTACTGTGTTAGGAGTCTTAAAGCTTTTTTCCAGTTAAGGTTAATTTATTGTTTCTAATAGTTCAGATGGTTCTTTACCAACCCAAAAAGCTTTTCCCACAGATCAGTTAATAAGATGCAGAATAGAGAAAGGGCCAATGAATCTGTTTGTTACAGTCTACTTAGCGAGGCTAGGGTACAATGCTGCAGTGCTGAAGTCAGTGAAAAGACACCAGCACGACACAATCCAAGGAAAATGCAAGCTGATACAGCACAAAGATTCTTTGTTTGAGAACAACGGAAATTTCCAGCAACTATTTTGGATGAAAATGCAAGATAGAAGGGAATGTAATTAAATAACAAACCCAACCCCAACTAAGAGAGAATCATTATAAATCAACACAAGGACACTTTGTTTTTAAGTGCACACAATGAATTTCAAAGATCTTTGTTCAAAAGGGAAATAAAGTATTATGGAAGAGTGACAGATTTGATGGATGGGTGGGTACTGAAAAACCATTATCAATTACTTTTTCCATGTTTGGCTCCAGACCAATATTTTTCAGTTCAACAAGCCAAATGATAGCCTGGTTTTGACCACAGGAAGTGACTGACTTGTTAAAGGATTCTGTTTCACTGATGATCTTATGTTTTCTGCTATTCCTCCCCTTTCTGATAGGGACTTTGATAGAGCAGGCATTGTTTCAGTTACCAGCAGAGGGAAGGTTTGTTTAGTAAACTACGACTTTTTGTATTTTCAGACACCCTCTCAAATCCAATCCAACCCCTCTGTCAAGGAGTTTCAAAACAAACACTCTGATTCCCTCAAATGTATTTCCAAACTATTCCAGACAGTTTGGACCACATTCTGCTCTTAATTTACACTAATGTAATTCCAAAGTAACACTACTAACATCAGTGGAATTACTTCAGATTTACACTCAGAGTAAATTGAGAGCAAAATCATTTTGACTTCATGTAAACTTCGGTACCTTGTTCTTCGGTAAACTTTTCAGATACTTATGCAGTTATGTCAGCAAGAGGATAAGGTATCAGTGGCAACATTATATTGTTTACCTTCGTAAGAGATGTCGGTAGAAGTGAGGAAATTAGGGATCATTGCATATTGTACAAGCTAACATGTACCAAGGATCTTTTCAGATAACATATTTCTTCCTCCCTCTCTTTAAAATTAGTTGTTTGTAAAGTTCCATACTCCAATCCCATTCAAGCCAATAGCACACCCTACCCTTGATGTCCATGGGATCAGGAATTATCTTTCTCAGATTGTATCTGGCTGCTGAGGTTGAAATGTTCCCTGATATGCTTATTTTATGGTTGCAAATTGTAGTGTATATTGTGTAACAGTAGTATAACTAGGATAAAGCCTTTGGTCATGTCCAGCCTTGCCTGGTCATGTAATAGGGTCAAAATCTACAGATTGGAACCATTCTTTAACCTAGTCATGGAGCATCAGCATGATAACTGAGTCCGCTAGGACAGTTGTAGGAGGGCCATAAAAGTAAGGTTCCTCTCCCAACCACCCATGCAAGGCCATGGCAAGGTCTATATATCTTTCGTACCTTACACCCTATTTTGAGCCTCAAGGGGGACTTTAGTGATGCATAGGCCCTCTGCTTGCCCTCTGCAGAGAAGTAAACTTCATTCTCAAAGAGCTTTTCCCTCCAAAAATATTAATTACCTGCAGCATTACTGTACATGTACATCTGAAGTAAAGAAGGTATAAGGTTCATGGGGAAAAATGACTGCAATGATTTCAAATACTTGACAAATATATTTTTTGCAAATCTGTCTGGTGACCCTAATGCAAATTGGCCCTATACAAGATTCTCTCGAGTGGCCAAATGCCCACTTACATCAATGGGAGTTTTTCTGCCCAAGCACAGAAATTTAAAGGCCATGCCAGCAAATGAACTATAAATATACTTTAAATGCAGAAGTATAGTGTTTGCAAAGACTGAAGTTTTACATCATACAAAATGAAGTGCCAGTGCATCTGGAGACTTGAACAGAATAAGACAATACATGTAAAATGTTTATACAAGTGGGAGGCCTGAACAAATATAGGAAGGTAGCAAGATTACAACAAAAGGAGAATTTGAAAACTTATTTAAAGTGAGTTTTGTAACATTTAGATGCCCTTGCAAAGATTTGTGTTTTCTGGACTAATTATTAACACGTGAATCATCACATTATTCACAACAATATCAAGTGCTGTAAATTCCCTTGGCTTGCTAACTATCTACTGTGTATCTTCACAATCATTGACAATTAATTTTAGAAAGTTTGAAGCTTTTTAAAAACCTGTTGGTACAGGGTAATTTCACAGTACTTGTAAAAAAAACAACAACAACAACTGGGGTGTCAAGTTGCTAAAATCTGTTAAGAGGGAAAAAAACCAAAAACCTTGCTTACCACCATAATTTAAAGTTTTTAACACTCTGCACCTGGCGCCAATTCAATTGCAAACCTCATTGAGTTTATTTTTATAATTGTTACACAGTGCATTTAAATGTGCAGATTAATACAAAATTTACCACAAAGCTTTATTTACCCAACAGTTTAGGAAGTGTTTGTGTGTTTGAGCTACATAGCCAACAAACTATGTTGATCTGATAAGTTGGTCCCTAACTAAGTGGCATTAAAGCAGTATGGAACATGATGACATAGGATGTCAGCTGCAGACGTTACTCACGTGAGATCCATGGACTTACTTAGAAAAAGAGCTTCAGGACTAGGCCCATAATTAGGGGTCCTTAGAAATTAATAAACCTGCGTTGTTAAATTTAAGACTCATCTAAATCTAACACTAATCTATAAAATTAATCTAATCTAATCTATTAATTAATCTTTAAAATCCTAGCCTGAAAATGATTTTTCATACTAGGTATAATTTTTAAAAAACACACATTGTTTTGTCCATTTTAAAATGTAAGTGTAAATAAAGGTTGAATAGTTCAGAACTCATAGTACTCTCAAATGACTGAAATCAGATAATCAGTTCATAATATGATCAAAGTACACTTGGAATTTAACAAAAAAAAAAGGAAATGGCTGAGATGTTAAACTGCCACCCCAGTGAGTGCTAAGTTGGCATATGCGCTGTACAGAAACTCTGCTCGTGGTCCTTTGATTGGGGATGGGTTGGAGAGCATACTGGAGACATACATATAGTGCTCTGCACTCTGGATGCTCTGTGCTTTGCAGCTCTGAGCTTGCTGTAACTTACATCAGGGACCAGATGGAATAAAGAAAGGACAAAAGTGGCTTAAAACCACCTCCTAAGTGCTGTTATCTTTCCCCCAAATTCATACATGAGAATTCACAAGGATTTTGTGCTGGCAATCGAAACTCCTGGTACATATAAAGTCATCTAAATAATTTCACCATCTTTCTTTAGAAATATATTTCTTTAGAAAAATACATAATACATTAAAAAACTAACTTCTGTACTCTCTGGAAAATAATACAAGTTGTCCAACCTTCCATAAAGGATTTTTCATAAAAGGGGAAAAACAAGTAATTTTCAATAAAAAAAAATCTATATTCAAGACCCATCAGGGTTGTCAGATTTGACAAAAGCTGGGGAAATCAAAGTGACAATGCCATCCTGATAATAATTTGCATCATTTTAAAATGGCAAGTCATGATGCAGTATCAGCTTTGAGTTACATAGATTTTTGTCAATGTGTTGAAAAATTAGGCCTTGATCCTGTAAAAACTGATCCTGCACATGCTGTACTTTATACACTGTCATTGGTCCTATTAAATTAAGCATTCACATGAACTTTTGTAGAATCAGGATCCTAGTACAGTTTAAATGGAGCAAACCAAATTCTGCCCCTTTTCCACTCAGACAACCACTACAAAGTAATGGTGATGAGTTTATACGTGAAGAAGCTGGCCAATCATCATTCTCATTTTTGGTGAGGTACTCTCACAAAAAGGTAAGAGTTTTATTCACAGACAACCTTGTATCTTTCCCTCTAAGGGCTTTAATGTTTCAAATCACAACACTATACCTGATGTCAAAGTAAACAGAGATTTAAAAAAATACCACAACTGGCATTGATGTTGAATTTTAATTTTCTCTCCAGATTTTGCACCTATGCTAGGATTTGCCAGATAAGAGCACTTACCACTTACCAGGTTCAGAATTTTGCAGAATCAGGCCCATATGTCTCTCTGTGGTCTGTCCCAGCAGTACTTATGTGAATATGTAATATCCCCTGCAACTAAAGGTAAGCACGTGTAAGTTTTTGTAGGATTGGCATCCATATATACTTGTTTTGGGATTTGATCCTGCTACCTGTGTGATTGCTTCTTAACTTAAATGGGAACTGAAGGCACTGAGCAAACAGCAGGAAGCATTGAGAGCCCAGATTTCTGAGGATATTTAGGATATTCAAATAGATATCCAATAAGATTTTTAAAAGCACAGAAAGGCCACTTCAGCTATGTCTATATGGGCAGCCTCTATCAACAGAAGTCATTGTCGAGAGAGCAGCTGGACTGCTATGCCTTCTGTCGACAGAACAGCTGACTGGAAGCTCTGGAGGCAGGGCTGCCTAGAGAATAGGAAGCCCTCTCTGTCAACAGAACTTTCTACATGGGCAATCTGTCCACAAGACACTGATCAGAGAGAGTGAGAGAGATATAACACTGCTGGCTGAACAGCTGACTTTTATTGACAAACTCAGGATAGATCACTTTAACCGTGCAGATGCTCGTCAAGTTTTGCCAAAGAAAAAGCCCAGCTTTGTTGACAGAGGCTGTCTGTGTAGACGTAGCCTAGGTGCCTATCTACATCTTCAGGGACATAAATATGTTTACTGATAGCTTCAGTAGGTGGTCATCCTGCTTCCATTTGATGACTATGTAAAAGTTCCTGACAAATGTTTATTAATGGGACCTTAAAGCACGCAATTTAACCATCTCAACCGTACCCCTTACAGTGAGTAGCCCAAAATAACCTCCTTTCAATGGAACTACTTTTATGAATAAGGATTACTGACATAAGGAAAGTCTTGTAGAAACACATCCTTAGTTATGTTGCACATAAAGGATACTAACCTATGTGCCTCAATCTGCCAAAGCCCAATGGTGGGACACCATGTAATTAGGTCCAGAATAAAATAACTTTAAATGTTGTGTGAATGCCTTCTTGGAAACCAAACAAGGATTTGTTTTAATACATCATTTTCAGAGGTACAGCATTCCTGATGTAAATAATTTACAGCAGTAAAAGTATAGGGCAGGGGTCTAAAAGGAGGTTTATCAACGAGAACTTTGGGCAATTAACTTGTTACTCAAATACTAGAAAGAGAGAGAGAGAGAGAGAGAGAGACAAACAACCCATATAAATACATTTTGCACCATAATCATTGCATTAATTTATATAATTGTATTTTCCTCTGATGTCATGTTTTGAGTTGTTTCTTTAGAACAACTTCAAAGAAGAAAACCAAACTCAAATTCACATTGGCTTTGTTGCTAATGGAAAGAATCAGCTTCCCAATGGGTTCCTGGCACCCAGTTACCAGCAACAGGAATTTTCTGTCATATGGTGGTCTGCATCCTCGAGTCTCTCTGTACTATCACATCTTCTTCCAGTCAAATGCATCAGGCATTCTATAGCACTATGCCAGAACAATGCCTAGTTACAAAAAAACCCCATGATCAGTCAACAAGCTTCTCCCCTGCTCCCCTCCTTTGCAGATAAAAGATGTTGCAAGTTTATTTTATATCTTAGTACTTTTTTAGTAGCAAGAGCCTTTCAATAATTGAAGAAAAGTGATTGAACGTTCTTGTATTGAACATAAATATACAACCTTAAAGCTGTGGAACGTGGGGTTGATGATGAATAGGGCCTTCCATGAGCTGTACAGTGTGTGTATGTCACCAGTACCTAACTAGAGAGACAAGGAGGGTGATGTAATATTTTTACTGGGCAACTTCTGGTGGTGGGAGCTGAGGAAGGGCTCTGTGTAGCTCAAAAGTTTCTCTCTCACAACAGAAGTTGGTCTAATGAAAGACATTAGCTCACCCACCTTCTCTTTCTAAGCAGAGCTACAGAACCACTGCATACATATTATTTCATTATGCAGTTCCTGCCCCCATCCCCGTTAATCCTCTTTGCAATGATGTGTTGTGTGAAGCTATTGCCTACTTCGGTGTTCATCCTCTGGGCGAAACAGTATTAGGTTATTGTGTTGGACAGAGTGGCAGCAAAGAGGCACAGATGTGGAGGTAATTGGTGCCTGCAGGAGGAAGGAGTGGAAGGAGAGCCATCCATGAATGCAGGGGACCTGTGAGAGCATCCCATCTAGCAATTAAAATTTTGGCAGAGCACCTTCCCAATGCTACCAACAGTCACCTATGCACACCTGTAATTAGAATCCAGGGGTGAAAACCTGTTGATCTCTGTATAGCCAAAGGGCAGAGGCTTCTTTTTGCTAGTGATGATGGACTTGGACGCCTCAGTTTTTTTTCCCCCTCACCTGAAAGCTGCAAGGCTAATGCCAGCCAATAATGGAAAAAGACTCAGGGCAAGTCTACACTACAATGAATGGTTGAATTAAGGTACACAATTCGAGTTATGGTAGGCCTGGGCTACACCAGTCAATCCCAGATTCGCTATTCTAGCCATGCTATTAGCATACCTAAAAACCATGCATCAGGACCGACTTAGTACCCTGGTGTAGACTTGGGCTCATGCAGACGTCCCTTACCGCATGTGGCAGCAAAATCGAACTCTGGTGGATCGATTGCAGGACATCAAACTGCAGTAAGTATAGACATACTCTTAATTACGGATCTAGAGTCGATGTACCTTAATTTGGGCTTCCACACCATTTCCCCTAAAGGAGGTGAATGGAAACCTGGGTTCCCATCTACTTCCTTTACTCCTAATGGGGGCGAGGAGCTGATGGGGACACCCTGGAAGTTCGATTTAGTGCACTGCCCCGAGGAGTGCTAAATCAAACCCCAGAAGATTGACTGCCAGAGGGTCGATCTCCCTTGTAATGAAGACCTAACCTTTCTATCAGTGCCCCCTCATGATGTGGGGCCCTGGATTGCAGCAGCTAAAGCCACCCAAATCTGCAACCAAATCTCTCCCATTTACGCTGGGGAACGGTTCCTAAAAAACCATGAACAGTTCCAAAATTGCTTCTCTCCAATGGCCGAGGCCGGAAAGCGCTCCCTGTCCCCATCCTGCCAGGAGCACGTTTGAAAGGCAGCCTTCACTGCCGAGTCAGGCGGGGCAGGTGACGGAAGCTGGCTCCAGCCCTCGGAAGCGGGGAAAGCCCCTCTGAACCCTGAGATGAACAGCTCGCCCGGCCGGACCCTTTTCCCTGGAGGGGCTGGCAGCGCGCTCCCAACAGAGCGGCCAGCCAGTCCCGTTCACATGAAAATTACGCCGGCTCCAGCGGCGCGTAAAATTGATGTGAGCTGCAAGAAGCGGGATCAGCGCGATCCGCCCTCTATTGTCTCTGCGGGGGGCCCTGCACGTCACCCAAGACCGAGCTTGTCTCTTTAAGGAGACATTGCCCCCTAATTAGTCCGCCTTGTTCCAGGAGCGGGTGATATAGCCTTGGTGAGTGGCGGGCGCGAGGGGGGGGGAGCACAGAGGCTAAGCGCCTCTCTTCCCCCCTCTAAACCTTCTCTCCTCCTGCCACCACCCAGCGCACCAGAGACAAGCAGAAGCAGCAGCCCCAGTCACCCCACGTTACTTTGATTGACAGCTGAACAAATGTTTCCCCTGTTCGAACGCCGGCGCTGTGGAACGTCAGCGATCTCAAAGCTCCACCTCGGGCAGGGGGCAGGCGAGAGGAAACGGGGGGGTGTGGCCCGGCGGATGAAGCAGCAGGATTGGCCGCCACACGCAGGGACGTCTGTTCCCCACGTGGGGACACGGCCCTGAGCCTCGCCCCCTTCTCCCACCCGCACGCCCATTTGTCAGCAGCGAAATGATGGGCATTAATACAGAACGGCGATTAATGTGTAGCCTCTGCTGATTGGTCGCTGGCGACGCCCTTCATGGGAGGAGTAAGAGGCGGGCAGCGCCGGGGAGGCAGGGGCAGGAAAGGTGGGCTCGCTTTGCCTGATGGAGGCTGCAGTTTTTTTTAACTGCCCTTTGCCAGCGAGGCGGGGGGGAAGTCGCCCCGCAGAACACTACAGTTCCCAGGGTGCCTCGCGGCACCGCGCCTTCTGCTGGCTGTGAATATGTATCAGAATGTTAATGATTTGATGCTGCTAAATTTGGTCAAAGAAGTCACCTCGGCAGAGCGTGTTGTGAGCGCGGCTCGGCGCGGCGCTGGAGAGGTGGCTGCCGGTGCTGCCGCCGGCTTGGGTGAGCTTGCTCTGAGTTGCTCCCTGCGAGAGTTTGCGCGGCTCGGCGAGGAGGGAGCAGCCCCGTGAAGGAGCCCGCGTGGCTGCAGCCGGTGGCGGGTAGGGTGAGGCGGCGAGCGAGCGGGCGGGGGCTCGCGACCTGTGACTGCGCAGCAGGAGAAATCTTCCAGCCAAAGGTGAAGGCACTTGAAGCGGCCGGGCGGAGAGCAGTCGGGAGCCACGGCCGCCGCAGCGCGCCCCCGGGAGCGTCTCTGGTCCCCGGCGGGAAAGGGACGTTTGTCTCTCACGTGCCAGGATCAGCGCCGAGCCCAGTCAAAGTTTGCAGCCGGCAGCAGCAGCGAGCAGGGGCGTACGGGGGCTGCGAGCCGGCCCCGGGGCGCGCGGAGTTTGCTGTTCTCACGCTTCGGGCGGGACGGGCGGAGGAGGAGCCGAGCCCCCTGCAACGGCGGAGCGCTAGGAGCGGGACCTGCCCAGCCCCGGAGCAGGCGGCGGCCCCCCCGGCGCTGACCCTCTAGCAAGCGGGACCCGCCGGGCGCTGGGGCATCCGCCCATCGGAGCGCTGCCGTCCCCGCCGCGGCGCGCCGGCTAGCGAGTGGCCGCCCCTGTGGAATGTGTCAGCGGTTCCCTACGGCCGGGATCCAGCCGCCGCTGCCGCCTGTCCCTCCTTTTGTGTGTTGACGCGAGTCCCGGGGGCGGGGGGGCTCGGGGGCAGCCGGAGACGCTCCTCGTAGCGCTAGCGCTGGGCAGCCCTTTCCTCCTGCGCCTTGCGGCCATTCACCCCGATGCGCCCCGCTGCTCCGGCCGACAGCGCCCACTAAATCGGCTTGGATGATTCGCGATCTGAGCAAGATGTACCCACAGACCAGACACCCGGTGAGTAGAGAATAGGCAGGGCGGCGGGGGGAGGGCGGTCTTGGCTCGTTCCCCTTCCCCATCCGCCTGGGTCACCCAAGAGAGGGGGAGGGGAGGACCTTGGCCCCCCACCAGCTCGTCTCCTTCTGTCCGCTTGGAGACAGCGCCCGAAAAGGGGAAGCGCGGCGGGGCGGGGGGAGAAACAATTGAGTTGTAGCCATTTTCTTATTGTTGTCTTTGGCTCTTCGGGCTCTCCGGTGTCGCGATCGCGCCGCGTGGAGTTGCGATCGCGCCGGGGTTTGGAAGAGTCCAAAGGCCGCCGGAGGGATCGGGGTTCCAGCTCTTCCCGCGGCTTCCCATTCGCCCCCAAGTGGGCGCCTAGTCTTGCAGCTCTGGAGGAAGGATCTGCGCCCCCGCCCCCCGCTTCCCCTCCTCTGCCCCAGCTCTCTGGCTCCCCCTTGGCACTCCCCCCTCCCCCAGTTCAGCAGCAGCAGCAGCAGGGGCACAGGTCCCTTCGCAAGCCAGACCGTTCCAGCCCGGGGACCCAGCCATGACTCTACCTCCCCCCGCTAAGTCTGGCAAGGTGCGGCGCAGGCTGGGACGGGCTCCCGGGTGCATGTGGGGCAAGGGCGAGGGACTTGCATGTTGGAAAGCGGAAACAGCGGTGTGTGGCTATCGCGTAGGTGAGCTTTTAAGAGCCTTCGTAGGGCGGAGGGGAGGGGGGCGAGCCAGCCCCCTTGCCCGCACTGGGCTGGGCGTGTTTGGGTGCGTGCGTGTCTGGGGCTGCCTTTGATGGGGCGTAATTAAACCCTTGTATAACGCCCGTTGTTTTTAGGCACCGCACCAGCCTGCTCAACCCTTTAAATTTACAATTTCCGAATCCTGCGACCGGATTAAGGAGGAGTTTCAGTTTTTACAGGCTCAGTACCACAGGTAATGATGTTTACTTTCCCTGATCCTCGTGTTTGCTTAGCTCTTGTCACTCTTTTTGTGTTTTGTTTGCAAAGGCGTGAACGTGTGTGGATTGCTTTGGGAGTCTGATAGGTTGAGCTATGTTTTTGTTGTGTGTTTTTTTTTTTTTTTTCCTCTCCCCTTGTAAGTAGAAGGACCAGTTCTCAGCCCTCCGAGAGCAGTGACAGGCAGCCAGGTTTCCTCTCTAATACTACAGGGGCTCTAGTGAGCTGTGACCATTTGGATAAAGGGAATTTCAGAATACTGTGATGACTGAGATTTCAAATGTCTCACGGCAGCATATTGTTAAAATACACTGTCAGAGCCTTTTACGAATGAGAATTAATATAAAATGTGGGTATCTCTCTCCAAGTGAGACTGACTCGGTTGGACATAAATAAAAGGTCTACAGTTGGGAGGATGAACTAATTAAGAAAACAAATGTCCTATTGGAAATAGATTTTTTTTTGTGTGTGTGTTTTCCCCTTTTGGGCTGTGTTAAGGGCAGTGATTGGATTGCTTGTGATATCCTCTCTTCTTGACCCAGCCCTTTCATGCCTTCCACTGAAACGTGGAGTGCTCATAGCCTGGAAGCTCAGTTGGTGAGCTATTCAATAAGCTTTAGGGTAGACAAGCGTTTTATTCAAGTGAGAAACCACTTATCACAAGATTGTTTTGTTTTCAAAGCGGCACAGACCAAAGAAGGTTTTGATGTTTATGCACAATGTCAGTGAAATGATGTGCAAAATTTTTTCTTTGCGATTTCATCAATGGGGGAAAAAAAAGGGGGAGGAAAAACTGCATACACAAGACCATTAGTCTTTGAACTTTTAAAAAGACATCAGTCCTTATACAGATCTAAAAAAAAAAAGGGGAGGGGAGGGCAAAAGAACAAATATGTGTGTTAGTGCATTTTTTTACACTTTTTTAATTTTCTAGACACTGAGCTTAGTGAGAAACACATTTTCTATGAACCAGTCTGGTCTTCCCCCCCCCCCCCCTCCAGTATAAGGCCAAAGTATAATGATACATTCCAAAATATGTCTAGGAGAGATGAGTATTTTGCCCAGTACTTGTTGAAAGGGGAAACCAACAAGACTCCACCCACAAACAATAGCTCAGACTTTAATTTTTATTTATGCTTTGCAGAAGTTGTTGGGAAAGAAAAATAAATGTGTGCCCAGAAGGATGTAAAACTAGAATTAGATAGTACTCATATTTTTTTTTTTAACTATCTTTTGAACAGTTTAAAGCTAGAATGTGAAAAGCTGGCCAGTGAGAAGACAGAGATGCAGCGACATTATGTTATGGTAAGCAAGCTGCATATCAGATTCAAAATGTATGGTAGCTTTGTGTGCCAAAACAGAAATACATTCGGATTATCATAGTAGCACCAGAGTCTCGATTATATACCTTTACTTTCCGAGGTTTATAACCTGCTTATAGAAGTCAGTTTTTCTGAAATTTGCCTTTTGAAACTTTCAAATAAATGGGGATTTTTCTTCAAATATGAACGGGAAGCATGTTAGTCTATTAAAGACACACCCAAATTAATAGGCATACCTTTTTGCTGCTTTCTGTTTTTAATTCATTGCTTTCCTCTTCTGTCACTTATCCATACGGTAATTTAGGTTAATCTTTTGTTTTTGTTTTTGTTTTTTGCTTTGGTTTTATTTATTTTTATTTATGAAGGGACAGATCCGAGAATTTCAGAAGCCTTAGGTCTCTGAAAAAGTGTTTACTTGTGAGCTGCTGATTCACACTGTCAGTGATCTGAGCTGGAAAAAAGGATTGCCCTATAGTTGTCCGTATGGGTAAATAACTTGCTTACGAAGAAGTCTCTAAATGCATAATTGCATGATAGATCATGATGACAGCAAAGGAGCTGTTTCTGTCTGCTCTCTTGTATGTCTGAGGGAACAGTTGTTTTCCATGTGTGTGATCTGTAACACAAATATTTATAAAAAGAGTAAATAAGTAGCGTTTATGCAAAGCATCAAGCATTTAGTTAAGTCTGTCCTTCCCATGTCTGATGAGCCTCTAGGTGCTTGGAGCACATATGTTATTGGCATCATACGCTAAACTGAGCTCTCTGTGATGCTGAGACACAACAGGAGATATTAAAATTCGGAATGTCTGCTTTAACTAAGAATTTTCTTGCAAATATTGTATTACACTTTATGTCTTTGAGGTTTTTTAATTTAAAATATTGAATAGTCTGCACGGTTTTGATGATTGATGTGCATGCCTGGTTTCTAGCACTTTGGGGTTGTTTTTTTTTTTTTTTGGCATCTTTTAATGTGTACTAAAAACAAAACGTACAGCATTTTCCATATATGTTCACCGTTTCTCATCTTTGACTTCAGCTGTCAGGTGTTTTTTGTGTTGTTTTGTTCCTTTATAAATTTGGTAAGTAATAATGCAGAGCTAAAAGCAGTAGGGGGGTGGGCAGGCAGAGAGGTGGGCAAGGTGTAATATTCCATTCTAGTTCTGGGAGGTTGCAAATACTGGTGAATCTTAAGTCTATGCTACTGTGTGTTAGAGCCTGAAATCTGGAAGCACTTGTATCGTGATAGGGTCTAACAGAATCAAATTTTTCTTTTTTATTTTCTTTGTAGTATTACGAGATGTCCTATGGGCTGAATATAGAGATGCATAAACAGGTAGGAAAACACATCACTCTGTATGAATGTTACAGTCTAAACTTTTAAGCATGAATCTGTGTTTGTGATTTGGTTCAATTGCATGTTTTTGTCTGTTTTTTGTGCGTGTGCACTGTTGCACACTGATTCCTCCCAGATGGGTTCAGTATAAGCATTTAGAGATTATTGTATCTGTTTGTAATCATGCATTATTGCCACATGAATAAGAAGCCTGATTCAGTTACACTTACACAATCCCAGCTCACAAAAGTATTCCCATTTACTACAATGAGACTGCATGAGTAAGGATTTGTAGGTAGGGCTTGTAGGACTAGCGTTATGTGAATTCTAAGCTTTGATGTTAGGCATATTTATATCTTTTTGGAGCATAAGTTACATTCTGAACACATGGCATGAAGGCAAAAAGCTTTATAGTCTGTGTGGAAAGGGGACTGTTGTCTTTAAACGGTTAAACTCGAATGGAAGGAGATCAAAATCGGTCGACACAAGAAATGGATGCAAAACCACCTACTTGTCTCTTGAGACTACTTAATAGGATGCCTGTACAGAAATTGTGTCCATTAGTTCCCAAAACTCTACCGGGTAAATGAGCTTTCTAGGAGAACATTATAAGGGTTAGCGCTGTGCCTCAAGGCCTGGCAACTAGGCAAAGATTATATCGTGTAGATCAATTTCTTTTTATTCATTTAAGCTTTTGGTTTAACCTTGCCTGGAAGAGAATGAAACAAACAGCTGACTTCTGTTTTCTAGATGAAACCTGCTTACTTGGTGTTTACTCAGAAGTTTTTGAAACCTATTGCTATGAATAATTTGCATGTGTTTGAGTAATGTGAACGTTCATTTATTTGTGCAATGCTGATCAGCGTAGGCGATCATGGCCCTCCACCCTGTCTGTTAAGAATATTCTGGAGCATCTCCACAATGTGACAATGCAACCATGAAGTGATACCATCCAGTATTTTTTCTCACGTTGTCTACCTCATCGTCGCTTTCCATTATACTTTCCTGTTGTCACTAAATTTTCAAGTGCAGACTTTCTAATTATATGGCCTAAAAATTTTGCCTGCCTTGTTCTTATCCTATTTAACAGTGTTCTTTTGCTGTTGGCTTCTCTTAAGACAGACTCGTTCGTCCTTTTGGTCGTCCATGAGATGCACAACATCCTTCTTAAAAAACCATATTTCTGTGGCTTCGGCGTACTTCTCAACTTGTTTACTGATAGTCCATGATTTGCATCCATACATGAGGACTGGTTCTACATAACATTGCAGCACTCTCTTCCTAATCTCCAATGATAAAGACCTGTTTGTGAGAAAGCAGTATTTCAGAAAATGAGAGGCATTCGCTTGAGCGATTCTGCATTTCACTTTGGCTAAACACCTACCATCAGATGTGGTATAGGATCCTAAGTACGTGAATTTAGTCACTTGGCAAAGAACTTTATCACTTGCTAATACCTCACATGTTGGCAGTACCTTTGTCTTCGTAATAGCCATTACTTCTGTCTTCGAGATGTTCAGTTCGAGTCCCTTCAACTCTCTCTTTCTTTATTGACAATATTAACCAGTTCCTGAAGATCTTTTTCACTTTCTGCTATTAAAAAAGTATCATCTGCATACCTAAGGTTGTTGATGTTACATCATCCAATGTTTAATCCTGGCAGACCTTCTATTTTGCGCATTATTCTTTCCCTGTACAAGTTAGAGATCAGGTGAAAGAGCACAACCTTGTCTCACTCCTCGTTTTATCTTCACATATCTACCAAGGTTTTTTTTGCAACCCTGATGACTGCTATCTGTTCCCAATAGGTGGTTTTTAATTATTCTCAAATCCTTCCCATCTATATCCAGTTCTTCCAACAGTTTCATCATATCTTCATGTTTTACTGTGTCGAACGCTTTCTCATAGTTGATGAAGAACAAATGTATGTCCTTTTGAACTTCCAGTGCTCTTTCGGTTAGTGACCTTAAAATGTAGATTGCGTTACCAGTACCTCTGTCTTTCGCAAATCCACATTGCTCACCACAGATCTCAGACTGTATTTGATTTCGAATCTGGTTCATAATAATCTTCAAAAGAATTTTGGTCATGAGACTGATTGATTGTCCTATGCTATTCACATTCAGTTGCACATGGTTTCTTCGGCAAGGCAATCAAAACAGATCTTGATACGTCTTCTGGGATGTGCTCTGTACTGTAAATATCACTTAAGAAATTTGTAATTGTGTCAAGACTAAAGTCTTCTAAGGCTTCAAACATCTCACTCGTGAATTTGTCTGTACCAAGCGCTCTTCCTCTTTTCATGCATTTCAAAGCTTTTCTTTTTTCTTCTTCCTTGAGTATAGGTGGACGATCTGTATTCTTAGAGGGACTCAACTTTTCTACTCTCTCATCATAGAGTTCTGAAATGTATTCTGACCACCTTTCCAAAATTTTATCCTTTTCCAGTATTATACTACCATCCTTCGACTTCAGACAGCCAGATGATGAACATGGTTTTCCTTCCTTTTACCTCATGGATTCGCATATGCACCTCTTTTGTATCACTTCCATGTTGTTCAACTATCTTACACTGTTCATTTAACCAGTTCTCCTTTGCAGCTGCACATTTTAACTTTATTTCTCTATTCAACTTTTCATATTCAGAAGATTTCTTTACTCTTCTTCTTTCTTCCATGAATTGCAAAGTTTCCTCAGTCATCCACTTAATAATGGTTTTATTTCTTGTAATGTTTTCATCTGCAGATGTAACAATGGATTCTTTTAATAATTCCCATTGTCTGCTAATATCGGTTAGGTCTCTTAAGGCGCTGGATCTATTTTTGACTGCTAAAGCAAATAGATCTCGAACTTCTCTATCTGTTTGTTTGGAGCAATTTCAAATCAAGTTTGTTTCTTACAACATTTTGAATTTTCTTTAATTTTACTCTCAATTTGCCTACCACCGGGACATGATCGCTATAGCAATCAGCAGCTGGCATTGTTTTAGCTGATATGAGAGAATTTCTAAACTGTTCATTTATAAGAATAAAATCAATTTTTGGTTCTTCATGTTCTCTCCTAGATTTTTGCATGTCCATAGTCTCCTTGGATGTTGCTTGAACCATGTGTTTCCTATGATCAAATCATGACATGAAGTCTAGCCCATCCTACCAGTCTTTGACCTCTTCATTTCTTGAGCCTAGACCATGAGGTCCTGTTATGTCTTCTGTTCATTTGCAACCAACCTTAGCATTAAAGTCTCCTTGAAAAATTAGAACTTCACTCGACTTACAGTAAGCTCTGGCTTGTTAGAGTTCTTCATAAAATCTGTCTCTTCCTCAGTGCTGTCTGCAGTTGGAGCGTAGACCTGGATTAGATTCACATCGAAGGACTTGCTTTCAAATTTAACTAACGAGACCCTATCTGATGCTGTCCAATAACCCTTTAAACTATTTGCCTTTTTTTTTTTTTGAATTTGATGATTCCCACACCCCTTTCATGTTTCTCTTCTCCTGAATAGACTATTTTGTACTCATCAGATGTAAAAATTTCAGCTCCCTTCCATCTCATTTCAGAGTCCCATTACATCTACCTTTAGTCTTTCATTTCTTGCTTGATGTTCTCCAGTTTCCCACTTGCCAGCATAGTTCTCACATTCCAAGTAGCAATGTTTATGATGTTGTTGTAGTTTCGTTTTTTTTTTTTTTTTTTTTTTTCTTTTTTGGTTTGCTAACAGTTGCCTGATGACGGTCTAGTGTCATCTGTAGCACATGGCATGCCCTGCCGGATGAGACTATTTTGCAACAGCTCTTTACATTGTTCTCGTTAAATAGGCAGTGGTTTTGGTTCATGATGTGCTTGGGAATGATACGATGGTGGTTTTTCCCCTTGCCTTCCATCGGTTATCTTTGGTTGGTTGTCTCAGTTAGCCTTTGGTACTTCCGTACCTTCCTGCAAGGCAGCAGGTTTAGTTGCGCTTTGTCTGGCATGGGTGTCCCTGCCAGGAGTTGAACTCCCGCCAGCATAGCTCATTGAGTCATTGGGACTCACAAGCCAAGGTAGCAACCCGTGAGAGAGAATAACGTGAACAACAGAACTAAATGGATGAATGGGAGAAGAGAACCCACATTTATAGAAGCCAGTTTAAAAATGTTCTAAGTATGGGATTTTGGACATCGCAAATGCAGAGGAACTCTAAAACACTGCTCCGGAAAAGACATTTGCATACATACAATGTTACCCATGCGAGAAGTCCTTTTAAACTTGGTGGAACTAGTCACAAGGGTGACATTCAGTAGAAGTGTAATTTTGCAGGAATGAATCTGGACCTAATTTAATACTCGGTGGCTGTGTCTACACGAGCCCCAAACTTCGAAATGGCCATGCAGATGGCCATTTTGAAGTTTACTAATGAAGCGCTGAAATGCATATTCAGCGCTTCGTCAGCATGCGGGCGGCTGCGGCGCTTCGAAATTGACGCGCCTCGCTGCCGCGCGTCTCGTCCCCACGGGGGTCCTTTCGTAAAGAAGTCCTAGGACTTCGAAGTAGGCAGGGTCCTTTCGAAAAGGAGCCCCGTGAGGACGAGACGCGCGGTGGTGAGGTGCGTCAATTTCGAAGCGCCGCGGCCACCCGCATGCTGATGAATCGCTGAATATGCATTTCGGTGCTTCATTAGTAAACTTTGAAATGGCCATTTGCGTGGCCATTTCGAAGTTTGGGGCTCGTGTAGACGTAGCCTGTGGGTGCAACAAACACTTGGAAGGAATAGCTGGACACATGGAGGACAAAATAATGGTGATGGCTTTTGATAAGGCCATTATAAACTTAATGTGAATCATTGGAAAGACTTCCTCAGGTCTTGTGTCAGATCTGCGATGCACAGCTGGGTGTTTTTTTTGAGTAAAACTTTTAAAAATAAATTGTGAAATGTGATCCCAGTAGCAGTCCAAAAATCTCTGCAGGCCACCTGTATAGCACTAGGCCACCGGCATTCCAAGCTAACTGGTGCAGCCAAACATTGTTGAAAAGACGAAGTATCTAGAATTAGGTAGGATTAAATGTGTGCAAACTTAAAATGTATGTTGGTTTGTTTATCGAAAACAGTCAGGATCTGAAGTAAGTAACTAAATTACTTTGAATTGAAAGCAAAATGAATTTTTTTTTCTTCAAGTTTTCTCCATTTCAAAAACTAGATACTGTTAAGGTGCTGGGAACTTTCACAGTATTCTCAAAAAATTATACATTTATTGGGGGAGGGGTTTAAAAGGATAGATTTTTAATTAAAATTCAGTTTTTCTATTGTCATTTCTTATTCAGATTATTGACATAGGCCCACATACATATGCTATTTGGGCTCCTTCAAAGGACTCTAAAAACCTAAATACCTTTATGGATCTGGGTTGTAAACACTGCATCCAAAAAACACTTATCAAATGCTGGTGTCTCAAATGAATTACCATTAAGAAACTTGTTCACTAGCACTCTGAAATCTTATTTCTGTTTCTTACATGGTACCTGTTGTTGAGCTGGCTCTTTTTATTCCCTTGCAAAATGAAGTCTCATAACTAATGTCTCTCAGGTTTTTTCTTTTTTGTCCTGCTGGTGTAGTGACTACAAAATATTTCTTCTCTGTCCCTATAACTGTAATAGTAAGGCCCAATTTCTCACACCAATACCAGATGTCCTTTCCTATGGTGTTTGAAGTATTTTGAGGGTTCCACCTTAAATTCTCCTTTCCTCCTCCCTGAGTCTTCAAATTCTACAAAGTCTAAATTAAGCAATTCTCCCTTACCCCCCACCCCCAACCCCTTTTTTTCTTCCTAAATTCAATCATACTGAAAATCCTGAGGGCAGTTTATCACATTATGAAATAGAGACAGCTCTGCACACCACCTTATTATATTTTCTTCCCCTCCCCCCTCCTGCCCTTTAAGCATAGAGGCATATCTGTCTTTATTTGTTTTCCTAGGCAGACAGCCCTGGTTCCTCTTAGCTTCTTTTCCAGATGTACTAACTGGATACCCTTGTAATGGGAAGCAGGCAATAATGCAGTGAAGTTGCCCTGCAGCGTAATTGGGCCTAGTTCTCAAGATCAGGTTAGGTTTATTCACTTATTAGATTTGCATCTCAGAGGGTTCAAGAGTAGGACTCCCTGGAGTCCTTGGAAGTACCCTAGTTATTGGTGGCTCTGATATTTGAAACCTTTGTGTATATATTTTTTTTCCCTGCAAAAGCTTTTGTTCTCTACTGCTCCCAGCCACAGTGTATTTATTTTTAGAGAAATACTTCATTGGAACAGAAAATGATGGTTCTGATAGAGTCATGACTCTGTGACTTAGTAAATTGATAAAAGGATAAATGCACACACAGCAGTGACTGTGTGGGTACATATGTGATGAGTAGGGGGGAGTGATAGTGGGTTTTTTTTTCCCCCTGCCCCTCCTGTGATGCTCATCATCAGTCATCCTGTGTTGATTTTGATAGAAGACTATTAAAGTGAAACCTATGGGGAATTTGTCATTCTGAAAGGAAAGCTAATGTAATTAGTACCAATTAAAGTACATTTAGTAAATTGGATTTAATCTTAATTAAGCCTGCATAATGTTGCCAATTTTTAACAATTATGTTTGAGAACATAATTAATTTAAATTTTGGTAACTGAGTAAATAGCATTAGACTGGTTGAATTTTATATATATAAAAATTTTAAGAGGAGTGTTGGGTACACTGTAATGTGGCATTATAGCCTAAATATTAGCTTAATTTCTGGGGTAATCTCTACCAGGATCAATAAAGCTGAGCAGACACATTTAGAGAAAACAGCAGAAAAGTTAGATGGGGCT